>NW_015386707.1:334561-386756 GCF_001527695.2 Protobothrops mucrosquamatus
AAGTGTTCAGATTTGCCTATAGCTCTATTTCATGTTCTGCTTCTTCCTAGCTCAAAGAAGGAATGTTAGATGGTCTATTTTCAGACTCGTCATGAATATTTATATGTTGCCTACATCTTTACAAATTATGGAGCACTAAGATGAATGAGAGCAATGAATCAGAGGAGAAGTACTATGCCATGCTGGCTGAAGTTTGTTCTTTATCTGCTGTTTATCTGATGACTTGGAGATTGCAACTGGTTGCTTTCATAGCAATAGCAATAGCACTTAGACTTATATACCACTTCACAGTGCTTTACAGCCCTCTCTAAGCAGTTTACAGAGTCAGAATATTGCCCCCTACAATCTGGGTCCTCATTTTACCTCAAAAGGATGGAAAGCTGAGTCAATCTTGAGCTGGTGAGAATCGAACTGCCAAACTGCAGGCAGCCAGCAGAAGTAACCTGCAGTACTTCATTCTAACCACTGTGCCACCACGACTCATTCACCTCAATATTTGGCTCAGCAATTCTGAGAGTTGTCCACAAGTCATAAAGGGGGCATCATTCCCCACCTCTGGTTTAGAGGATTAAGGCTCATTATTTCACTCAGTTACCTGAGAACAAGCATAACAATTAATTAAAAAATTGGACAGCAAATTAGGAAGATCCTGTTTCTCATGGCAAGGCAGCCACAGATTGATTGGCTGGCTCCCAAGAATTATTTATTTATTAAATAAGGAGAAATGATATTACTTTGGGAACTCAAAAATCCTGCATTATCCATGTTCTTTGGATATAGCAAAACCAACATTTTATGTTTGCAATAATTATTGCAGCTGATTGATATATGACAATCTTATATTTCCTGTCTTTCAAATCTGCATAAGAAATTAATTTATTTTGAGTCAGACTATTGCTTGGTTGTAGTAGCTTAGTACTAGCTATTCTTTAGAATCTTTTACACACAAAATACTCTTTGTATTTGTATCTGACAGCCTCAGGGATGATCCTAGGATATTCTACATTTATATTATATGCACTTTAGTCCATTTGATAACATTTCAGAAGGATTCATAGGTATAAACCTTTAATAATAACTCTTCTTCTATATTGCTTTGTTTTACTTGGGAGAAGTTAGGTGGACACAACTTAATAATAATAATAAAAAAAATATTCTCATATGTTAAAAGACAAACCAAATCTATTAATTATAAGAAAAATAAGAAATATACTTTTTATATGTAACAAAAAAAAAACCTTTCATTGCAATCCATTAGCGATATCTAAGATATGCAATGTCTATTTTTTTCCATTCTGTTTTTCTATTATACATTTGTTTCTATGCAGATATTTAGTATTTATATTTATTTAACACATTTACATAGTTGCCTTATCACTAAATTTAACTCCAGGTGGCATATAACCAATAGTTAAAGCAATATTTGTATCATTTTAAATTACACTATATTTAGTTTTTTTTTTTCTAAACACATTAATAGTGCTGTTGTTGACATATCTGTTCTGAAGTCAATCATACTACCTTCAGTGCATCTACTAAATGTTTACTAAGCTAGAAATAGACCAAAATTAGTGTAACAGTGAAACAAAACAAATAGCACATCCCTGACAGATATAGTTATAGATTTTCTGCAAACAATTGCTTTTTAATAATTATTGGAAACATGCTGTAGAAAAAACACGATGTATTCTCTATAAACACTGTGCAAATTGGAGAGGCCTGACTGGTGCTATAAAATTCTCCATGGAAGGAAAAGTGGACAAGGAAGAAAAAAACATGAGAAAAAAACCCCAGATACAGGGTAGTCCTTGAAATATGACTGGTTGCTTCACAACTGTTCAAACTTACGACGGACTTTTAAAAAGCTACTTCTGACCTGTTTTCGAAGATACAACTGCCACATACACACCTTGCTGTCATATAATTGCCTTTTGGCCACTTGGCAACTAGTTCACATTTAGGACTGATTGCAGTGTCCCATGGTCACATGATCATGATTTGCAACTTTTTTTTCTGGTTCCTGGACAAAATGCTCATTGTACATGCTGGGTTTGCTCAATGGCCATGTGACTTACTTAATGACCTGATAGCCAAATCTGGCCCTAGGTTCTGCCTCCGTTTACCTTCCCAATAAGCAACCGAGTCGGAGGATCATTTAAAAGCAGTTTATTAGGGTACCCTGATAAAGTGGGATCTCTCTATGAAAAGGGAGAACCTTGAGATCCATCTTCCATTCCTTTTTATAGTTAACACAACAACAACAAAAATCAAGAGGAAAGTTGATTGGACAGGATAAAAATAACCTCTCCTTTGCATAAGAAATCAGTTACATGTAGTCAAACATGTAATGTATTTTCATCCCATAGACACATGTTTATTAAAATGAGGTCTGAGGTCAGAAGGAGTGTAAATTGTAAGGAAAAAGATTGTTTGGAGTTTACAAAAGAGATAAACGAGACCCCAATTTGTACTAACAAACTTTTTCTTATCTGGAGATAGTCTCCAGCCCATTTATCTTTTCAGTTTAGGAATGTTAAACACTATTCCTACATTCCAGTCTGTAATGCGCCTGAATATTATTTTAAAAGAGAGAAAATAAGTCAAATTAAAATACAAAATAACTGTGTTAGTTAACAAATTACAAAATGTCATGTCCCCCTCAGACTGTAGTGACTCACTTTACAACCTTTGTAAATTAGTTCATAAAATTGAATCTGATCATGTGGTACCCCAACTTACAACCATGATCACTTATGACCACTTATGAGCTCTCTTGTGGTCAAAATTAAGAACTACCTGAATTGAGATTATTGGTAGAAAGAGGGAAATTAGACTACAGCTGAGAAAGCTGTATAAATTGGCTTGCTGGTTGGGGTCTGGCATCAACTGTCCAATATAATTATGGATTTGTCCTTGAATAATCATAGAAGGATTTCATCTTTTCTTCATTTCAAGGAGTTTTTTGGCAGTTTTATTGTCTGATGTTCTTCCTGAACTCATTTGTAATGGAAATAATAATAATAATAATAATAATAATAATAATAATAATAATAATAATAATAATAATAATAATAATAACAACAACAACAACAACAACAACTTTATTGTCACTTTGAAAGTACACCAATTGGCATACATCAAAATGAAATTTCATTGCATACAGTTCTCAAAGGGTCACCACCTCCAATATACACTCCTTGTTCATGGCCAGCTCAAGTTACAGATCTTCCATTTTAGTCTCTAGGGAGCGAACGATGGCAAACAGGACAGATGGAAACGGAGCTCCATGTGGATTAGCCCTCAAATTAGCTTGTATTCCTGCACGACAACCTCGCCTCCTTTCCTTTTTCTGATCTTGTCTCTTCCACCTTTTCCTTAAAGAGGCTATATAAATCGAGGAATTCATTAGGTAGAAATCGCAAATTTCCTATCCAGACCTTTCCCTTTACACAGCAGAAATTGGTGGTTTCTCCAGGGAGCAGTGAAGGCAAACTTTGGCCGTGGCACTAACATCAGCAGCGATATTACACTGTGCACCTCGTACATTTTGCAAGCCTTCCTCTTCAAGGCTGTATTATCATGTTGAGAATCTCTCACAGTAATTAGCATTTGTCACATATTCTTAAGTTAATCTTTCCTTGTCCATCTTTTCTTGTCTCCTCTTTCTGTACCTTTCCTTGAGATTCTGGTAAAATGCAGCCATGTCATCCTCTGTTTCTTCATCTCACCTCTAAACAGTTTAGAATCCCTGCTGGCTTCCCCATGAATTATAGGAAGTTATCAGAGAGCTTAAAAATAGAAACCAAAGGAGATGCCAATCTGCACTCAATTTCAGAATAGGAAACAGTTGAAAAATGAAACAGGATGGGCAAGGATTAAAGTATAGTGGCTAATGTATTTGACACCAGAGATTCAGTTTCTACTCCTTCTAGAGAATCCAGCAGTTCACAGGGTTGTTGTGAAGTAATATAGGAGGATGGAGCACTATGTATGTGCCTTGAGCTCCTGAACAAAACTGGGATATAAATAATATGCATGTTTGTGTTTCACAGAAGGTACATGTAAGGCAATACAAATATACAGGTCTTTCTTATTGCACCTTAAAGTTGTTTCTTCTTTAAGAGTCACATCATGAGTCAATTCCTTGCTGCTAGATGAGAGAGGGAGCAAAGGATTGCAAGACTGGCTGGGAAACTATCATGGAATGTTGAAAATGATAATCATGTGACCACAGTGACAGCCTGAACAGTCACAACTTTTCCAAAGTTCAGACCCTCAGGAGTCATAGATACATTCTGTATGTTAGCCCATTTAAAGTACTTTGATTCAGGTCAGGAAAAACTGTTTTTCTGTCATGCATACTTTCATTCAATTAATGATAATAACAATGAGAGTTTAAGATCTGTCTTGCTCTCTCTCTTTCTGTCTCTCTTTTTATCTCTCTCTATATGTGTGTGTGTGTGTGTGTGTGTGTATGTATATATACAATGCTTTTTTTGTAAAAAAAAAAAAAAAAAAGGTGCCGAAACTCACACTCATTATATAACCCGCCTTGCCTACCCTACAAGGTTCCATCCAAAAAAGGTGCCTGAACTCCGTTCTGGGGGTTCTATGACAAAAAAGCCCTGTATATCTATCTATCTGTCTGTCTGTCTGTCTGTCTGTCTGTCTGTCTGTCTGTCTGTCTGTCTGTCTGTCTGTCTGTCTGTCTGTGGACACACAAATAGATAAAACAAATTGTTCCTTGAAAAGTCTAATTAAGAACTAATTTTTTTGTTTTAACTATAGGAGTCCAGCAGTCACTTTTTTGCAACATTACCAATTATTTTTTTTAAAAAAGAGGGGGAGGGAACCTGAGGGATTTCCTGTTTTGCTCTGGAAGGTTGGAGACCTATTAAAACATATGATGACAGTTCAATATAATGAATCAATCTCCTATCTGGGGGGACATGCTTCTGCATTCTTGGCTAATATTCAGCTTGGGCAAAAAAAAGGCTAAGATAACCAAATGGGAGAGATTGTAGGAAAGCTGAGGCAAGTCAGTTGAAAGAAAATCTGGTAAAGAAGACTGGGGGGAAAAACACATCAGACAATGAATGAATGAATGAATGAATGAATGAACTCTAACCAAGGCTGGAGAAGTCCTATTACAATTTCCAAGATTTCAGATTAGCATTAAAGATCCCTTACTGAAATCTGCCTCATTCTTTTTTCCTTGGTCTTGCCCACTAAGTGGAGCTTGACAAATTTTGTTCCTCAAGTTTTTTTAAAGGATTAACCAAACCGTCCTAGGAAAAGCCTTTTAATGAAGAAGAAGTTAGACAGCTATTACTCTTTTAGGAAACTTAAGAAGGAAATCAAAATTTACCTTTCCTAAAAAGTCACAACTCAGCATTTGGAATTTCCTGATGCATATTGTATCTGGCTTTCAATTTTTGAATTTTTCCATGTTTATGTTCTTCCTACCCTTAAAATGACCTGTTAGCTGTTAGCTAAAATATTAAAGAATGTACAATGCTGAACATGAATTTATTTTATTTTTATTTATTTGTAAAATTTGTTGGCTGCCCATCTTACCATGGGGTAAATCTGTTAATAATTTGTCATATTACAAACCATTCTAATTTTTACTCTCCTATTAATATCTCTGTGTATATATGTCTATGTATAAATGCTAGTATTTTTTTAAGCTTGTATTATATTTACAATGGAAAATCTGTAGTTTGCTCAATTTGTACAGAATAAATTTTCTATAATTTTTATGCATTTGATTCTTGAAACTGAAAACTCTTTCTGCACATGTATAATTGTGGATGATATATCAATTAGAAATTTGTGCAAAACATACATAGTGACCGATGTGATATTATGCATCAATTAAATTGTGTAAATTACTTTTACTATTTGTGCAAAATAACCTACTATATGATACTTACTGACTGCTGTTATTTTATTTTTAAAAGTATACATAAAATGCAAGTTTAGCTCAATCTTATTCCATTGATTGGTTGGTCTTGAAAGATGAAACCTAGCAACACCAAGCACTTCTTTGTAGATCCAGACCTTTTATACATATTAATACACTCTTTCTTTCAACATGAGCATTTACAAGAAGAAAGTTTTTTAAAAAATATATTACTAACATAGCCAAACACTAAAGGAGAGCAGCATGCTCAGAAAAAAAGATAAGATGTATAGATAAAGCAATAGGTTGAAAGTGATGGGTAAAAATTATTAGCCTAATAATGAAGGAGTTGCAGTGGTGGGATTCAAATATGTGAACAACCGGTTCTCTGTGTGGATGCTGCTTCCGGAAATCCATTCTGGGCCTGGGCAACAAAAAATTAGCTACCGGTTCTGCTGAAGTGGTGCAAACTGGCTGAATCCCACCACTGAGGAGTTGGTACTAAGTATTAAGCAGTCAGTGGAATGCCACTACTGAAAAGATCTTTTCTATATTTTCTCAAAGCAGAATAGATATGTGGAGAAAATAACATTGTACTATGAAATAGATGACCCTTAAAATACTGAGACCCAAGCCATAGCTATACATAAATACAGAACACAGAATAACAGAACAACTTGGAGGCCTTCTAGTTGAATCCCTTGCTCAAGCAGGAGACCCTATACCATTTCAGACAAGTGGCTCTCCAATCTCATCTTAAAAGCCTCCAATAATGAGTCACCCACAACTTTTGAAGGCAAGCCATTCAACTGATTGATTGTTCTCACTGGTTAAGAAGTTTCTCCTTAGTTCTAGGTTGGCTCTCTCCTTGATTAGTTTCCATCCATTGTTTCTTGTGTTGCCTTCTGTGCTTTGGAAAACAGGTTGAGTCCATCTTCTTTGTGGCAGCCTCTCAAATATTGGAAAACTCATGTCACCCCTAGTCCTTCTTTTCTCTAGACTAGCCATACTCACTTCCTCCAACCATTCTTCATATGTTCATAATGTTCTTCACATGCTTACAATACAGTTTAGAAGTGTATTACACCTTCACCTCTCTGCTATCCATCAAAGTTGTCCCATCTTTTTTTTCTTGCTTCTGTATAAACTAGAACAAGATGCAGCTGATCTAGGAATCCCATTAAAGAAGCACTGCTTAAATGATTTGATTCATTAAAGCAGCAATCCTTTTTCCCCCCTCAGGCTTGTGTAGAAAATGGAAAAAGACTTTCCTTACTTTAATCTGTGAATAGAAGTGCTCATGGAGGCCTTAACTGTTCTTTTCAAATAATTTTTTGCATCATTGGCAAAACATGCACAATCCTAATATTTAACACCATGAATGGCTGATAGCACTAATATATGAAGACTCACATTTGTTGTATATACCAGCCCAAACTTTAAGAACTTCGAGTAATCCTTGTCCACACTTGTGTGCCTTCCTTTCTTACAACCACTATTTTTCCTTCTTGTCTATTTTGTATTTCCTGTGTTTATTATTAAAAACAAAACTGCTTACTTAATGAATCCCATGCTGCTCACATAATGTAGGTGAAAAGTTATGGTTATCATATTTCAGCTTTGGAAAAAGAGAATGCTCTGGAGATGATATTATATATGTAAGGTTCCCTACATAGCATAGCATGCAACATTTATGTATGCATGTGTGCTCCTCTGGCACAGTGAAATGGCAAATGGCTTATTAAATCAGTTTTGTTTCCTCTCATTGCTCCCAGCAGAACTAAGGAGATGTGAAACTGAGCTTTCTCTGCCACCAAACTACTCTGCAGTAGAAAATCCCAAATTGCCCTGAGCTCAAATGGTGTTTTGTGGCATGAAATTACAAATTGCTGCTAGTAGATCAGTATCTGCAATTAGAAGTTAAAAGTCTCTGCCACTAAACTAATGTTTGCTCAATGAAATCAAAGTGCCTGGCCACTTATAGCAATATTTGAATGATTTCCGTCTCTCAAACAAGCAAAAATAAGAAATCGTTTTAAACTACCTAACACCCTCCTCCCAGATCATGCCTTCTGGCATCTGTTGCCAAGCTAAAAAGAGGGAGATTGTGAGTTCTAGTCCTGCTTTAGGCATAATGACAACTGGATGACCTTGTGCTAGTCAGTTTCTTTCAGACCATGGAAGCAGCCATGGCAAACCACTTCTGATAATCTTAGCTAGAAAGCAGCAGGGACTTTTCCAGGGTATCACCAGGAATCAAAAACTGTCTTAAAGGCCCACACACATCCCTCATCTTCTTATCTGCCAATCAGGAGACCAGAAACCCTGCTCCCTAGATATTACTCTGGAAAAGCACTGGCCCATTTTGTTCTGAATGCTGCATTACTGGGCATTATGATACCCTGCTGTCATTATGGTATCCTGCTCCATCTGACTTTAGCCTGTAATAGTGTACCACCCTAAAATGAAACATTCCAGGACTGGAAGAAGAGGCATGCACATACACATACAGTATGCACAAAATGACAGATGGATACAATTTGGTTGGAACAAAAAGAGTATGTCTTCTCCAAGATGTCTGGGCTTAGGTAACCCAAGAGAATTCTTTCCGGTTCCTGGACCAGTTAGGGCCTGTGAGAAGAAATAATCTTAGTGCAATTCTGAATTTGGCAGCCATATATCAGACTGGGTTCCAGGCAATCTGAATCCAGCAAATATTGCCCAAACTGGCTCCTGATGGCCCATCCCATGATAGGAATAAAGCTGTTCTCCCAGTCTATCTATACTGACCATCAAAGGGTATCTTTCCTTCACAATCCTGAGTTGCAAGCCATATAAGACCTGGAAATCAGTGTTTTTATGAAAGCCACTGTCAATATTCTCATTAGGCTTTATCAAAATTATTATAAAACAATAGCCAGCTCTTAACCTCATCTATTATGTGCCAGCGGGTTTTTATTAAATACTATTCATACATTAACATTGGTTGAAAGCATATGAGACATATGGCACCTGGAGGTGTCTCATGCTATTACCAAACCAATCTCCTGTAATAGTGCCAGGCTCACCTCTGCTTTGGTCAGGTCATTTCAATTTTTACAAAGTTAGAATACATGATTAAAGAGGGTTTTTTTTAAAAAAAAAATCTATTCCTGAATTATTACACTGTTGGCAATAATCAGAACAAGTTTAATTATATGAAAGGGAAACATATGAGAATGTGTGATTCTGTGGCTGATTCCTAACTCCCAATCAATTGATTATGATTAAAAGATTCATGATAAAAATTTAAAAAAAAAGATTCATGATGGGCTTCAAATGTAAATAAGAATTTGAAGCTATAATTGTATATTGAGCACCAACTAGAAAGCCAACTGGACTTTCTGGCCCTGGTATACAGCTCTTTATAATCTTTTGGCAAACATTTCCATTAATGTATTTATGTACCATGAAGATTAAAGTGGAAAGTGAATGTCACAACCACAAAACATAAACAAGTGGTAAGCTGTCTTACTTAGGTTTACAACTAAAAAGAAAGAACAACAAAAAATATAAAATAGACTTGCAAGAGATATTACAGAAAATGGGAAAAATGTGTTCTCTCTGGTCTTCACTAAAAATGATGGATGTTTCTGAATTTCATTTATTGTTGCCCTTTAGTTGGAACATCAGTGGGCAACAATACATGGAATCCATCGTTTGGTCAAAATTTGTAGAATGTGCTAAGAAAAGTGTATACAACACATCATATATAGGAAAAATGGAATGAAAATGTAGTGTTTTTCCAAATTTTTGTAACAAATTGCAATGAACGATTAATTATTGTAAATTTAATAGATTTTGTACTGGTCCTCCTGTATTCATAGAATAACATAAGGTGTAAGTTGGAAGGGGCCAATTAGAGTTGGTTGTCTAACCCAACCCTCTATTCAAGAATTCATTAAATTATCTCCAGCAGCTTGCCATGTAGCATACAATCACAGCATATATGATTCTATGGGGCTCTGTATATAAAATTCAGGTTCAAATTCCTATTTAGCTATGAATGAACATAAATCTTGAAGTAGCATCCAAATATCTAAAATTTTAAAAAGTGAACAATAAACATACTTAATAACAAATTAAAAACAATAGAAAATATATGTCTAAATGATTTGCGGGGGAAAAATCCTAAGATTCATACAAGATAGAATTTGGTAAAGAGAGATTTAAAAGAAAACGAAGAACCAAGTAATATGAGCAAAGGAATAATATGTAAGAAGTTGAGACACTTTTCATACTTTTCTATTTCTGGTTACCAATTACCAACACACTGCTACTTTATTCTTTTGTATAGGATATATTCTTGTTTATTGTTTTTACTCTTCCCCATCAATTACATAAAACAAATTGAGCTAAGATACAACAAACTTCCTGTCTGAATGGAGATGTCAGCCACTTTAAAGTGACTTGGAAGGTGGTTATCCTACCAAAGAGTCTGAGAAAAAGAATTGCATCATCTCGAGTTCCCTAATGTGATGTTCATGTTTCAGCAGCCTGTAATGTTCCTATTGGAATATAGGCTAGGAAATGCCAAAGGTTTAATTGAAAACAAGTCCTACCCAGAAAAAAAAAGTTCCCTAGTATTTAGTCTTTAATCTTCTTCTGTATCCCTAAGTGATGGAAGTCAAGATAAATACATGTAGTTTTTATTTAGGGAACATAACTGGGAATGGAAATTTGGTTGTTAAACAAAGTGGTTGCTAAGTGAAACAATTAATATCTTCCTGACAATCTCTTATGTGATGATCACCAAAATGTGTGCATACTCATACTCTGCACACCATGCTTTCCCACTTCCAATCTGCCTCACATCTAAGACTAGAGTAGTTGCTCCAGTGTAGAAAGAATATAACTAGTTTGTGTTAGCACTCAGTGTTAATCTGACACATTTATTTGGTTTTCTTCTATTCCATGTTCATCTTCCTTCCATGTTCCCGTAAACTGGGTAGACTAATAGCAAGACAAAGACAACAAATGTACTTCTCAACAAATACCTGTTAATCATGTGATTTCAGATCACACTAACTCTTCAAGTAGTGACTCCAATTATAATGCTGACAATAGAAACATTAACTCAGTATTGGCTCTCAACAACCACACAAAAAGACTTTCTCCAGGATGTTCTAAGAGGCCTTTCAGGTCTTCCAGAGGTGCACCTATCTCTGTTCTAATCATCTATCTTGCTATTTGTCAGCCTCTTTGCTTTCCTTCTATCTTTCCCAGTGCTGTGGCTTTATAAGGGAGCAGGTTATATATAATGTGTCCAAACTATTATAAATATGAGCCTAATCATTTGTGCCTCAGCTGAGAATTTGTGATTGATGTGTTCTACGATCTATTTGTTTTCATGCATTTCCATGATATTTTCAGGAATCTTCTCCGACATCAAAGTTCAAAAGAATCAATATACTTTTTTATTCTGCAACTTTTGCTTCCATAGAATGCCATGGGGAAAATAATTTTCTGCATAGTTCTGATCTTTATCGGATTAGATAAAGATATCTAAATAACAATATCTAAATAACTTTTCCAAATATTTCATTTGCTACTTTCCCAAGTGCCAAGCCATGTTTTTTATGCCTGATTATCTTAGAGTTGATAGTAATAGTCCCACCACTTCATATTTTCATTGCCAATTCTAAGGCTGGTATCTACTTGTTGTCATTAGTTTGATCTTCCATACATTTCATCTTAGCCCTATTTTTTTTTACTGTGCTCTGTGACTTTCACTACTACAGTTCCAGTTCATTTGCATTTTTTTAACTGTCAGATTAGTGTCTTCAGCATAGCACAGGTTATTATTTTTTTCTTTCAGTTTTAAAACCATGCTTATCTTCTTCCAATCTGGCCTCCCTCAATATATATTCAGCATATAAATTGAATAAATAAGGAGATAATATACAGATTTGCCTCACTCCATTGCCAACCCTGAAGTCCATCTGTTTTGCCACCTTCTGTCCAGATTGTAGCTTTTTTTCTGTGCATAGATTTCTCATGAACATAACTTAATGTATATTATCTATAACTCTATTCTCCAAAAATGCCCCCTTCCCTAAATTCTGCAGTTTAACTGGATTGGATAAAGCAGGCCAGCAAAACATAGGGCCTGCTGGCTGCATGTGTAGCCCGCCAAGCAGCCTTGTGCAGCCTGCTGGCACTTTTGAAAAGTGAATAAATTTGCTATTGCAGCCACTATCCAAAAATAATGATATCAATGTCCGAAAATTCCACTGCCATCATCAGCTCCATCAATGCCACCAAAGAGCTGATCGGTACATCAGGTATTTATTTGTGACCCTTGATCAAATCAAGTTTTAAGACCAAACCACTTTTGTTTAATTAGCATACTAGAGAGTCAAAAGGCAATATAGAATGAAAAAAAAAGATGCTGAAAGAGAAACTGTTAAGCTCACTGTGATGGCTCAGTGGTTAAAGACGCTGAGGTTGTTAACTGGAGAGCTGATAGCCCAGGTTCAAGACCTGAGCTCTGCACAATGGGATGAGCTTCCATTACTTGCCCTAGCTCCTGCTCATCCAGCAGTTCGAAAGCATGCAAACGCAGCTAGATGAATAGGTATCAGTTTGGTGGGAAGGTAACAGTGTTCCATAAACCAATGGCTTATAGTCATGTTGGTCACATGACAAAGGAAATTGTCTTCAGACAATGCTGGCTCCCCTAGGTTAAGAAACAGATGAGCACCTTGCCCTGGAGTCAGGCATGACTGACAGGAAAACCTTTACCTTTTTTTTTTCATGTAACATATTCGATATGATTCTTTCCCATTTGCTGTTTGTCTCATACAGTTTTCTTCCACATCATAATTTCAATCAGAATTAACACGTGTAAGAGAGGGAGAAAAAAAAAGCAAATTTGCACCTTGGGTAATTGTAAGCCCTTTACCTGACAAATGATTTGCAGATTTTCCCATTTTTTTATGTAGAGTTAAAAGTTTTTTTTCTGAACTGAAAGTTCTTCCTTAAGGAGTTTGAAATTAACATTAAAAAGTAAATGTCAGGAAAAGATAGAAGTGATAAAATTAGGCTGCTTGCTTGTAAATTATTTGAATAGCTTCTTTGCTGAGGTTGTTTTTCAAACTGAGTGGTTTGCTCATCCACCTAGTCGGGTAGCCTTTTAGTACGCCAAGAATAATGGAAACTGACTGACCTCAGGGACTGCCATTTCCTGTAGTATAGAAAGTTAGTGCAATTCATTAGTCCGTATATTAAAAAGAGTGATGCCATGTGTTAAGATAATTGAGCTTGGAAAAGCAATAAAACAAGCAGACTCCTAACTGAATGTGCATGATGGATTAATGTATGTATGTGTGTGTGTGTGTGTATATATACACACACACACACGTGTCCTAAATTTTTCAGAATCATAGAATAGCATTCTCTGAAGTCCCCTGGAAATGCTTTTAAAGGTCAGTGACATCAGAGTTTCAGAATACCAATGACATCAGAATATCTTCCAACTTAAGAAGTGTTTGATGATTGAAAATCTTTGTTCTGTTCTTTTCCAGCAACTGTGGTAACAAAATAAGGTATCTAAAATCTTACATCATAGGCAGAATGATAGGAAATCCTTATAATTTTTTTCTCTTCCATTAAACTGATAGAACCTGGTCATTTTTCTTCTCTCCTTTACTTTAATGGATCTCATTCTTCATTCTTATAAAACAACATTCTCCAATCCTGAGGTAACCAACCAAATACAGTTTTCTGCTGTTTTTTTTTCATAGGAAACAAGCAAGCAAGCAGGCAGGCAAGCAATCAGATAAAACTGTTTTAATTCTCTGAAAGTTCAATACACTGGTAAAACTTACTTTTCTCTTACTTTTTTTCAATTCAAAATGAGGTAAAAATATCATCTTCTGATAATGTTGTCACATTTTCTTAGCCCTCAACCAATGGGAAAAAAAATAAAACAAAAAGGGAATATATGATACCAAAAAGTTGCCAACCCTTGGTTAAAACTCATCAGATCTTGAGAACATGAGGTTGGGAAAGTCTGCTATCAAATTCCCCATTCCCACCCCAAAGAATGTCTCTGCATCAAAATGCAGATGAGTCCCAGAGTTGTATTTTGGATTTGTTCTGGGTAAGAGTGGGAAGCCTGATCTCAAAAAAAGAATAGAATCAGTTATAGGAATCATACAATGCCAGAAAACTGGATAATTCTCAATGGGCTGTTTCCTAGGATGGATTGCTGCCAGAAATGGTCCTCTGCTGTCTCATTTTAAGGGGAAGTGTCCTGGCTCAACATCTGCAATGTTATAGTTAGGTTGAAAAATTATCACCTCAAAACTGTGAGAGCATTTTGCTAAAATGCAATAAATCTTTGGTAGGAATTTGGATCAATAAATATGCTAAGATGATGAAGGTTGATGATAAACTTCATTGGGCTAGAATAAATCACACAATTACCCACTGCAAAGATTTATGACTGATGTCTCCCTTCAGTCACCAGGAACTCCTGGTGACCAGCAACAGGGTGATTTCTGCATTCAGCCATCACATAGTACCTTTCAGCATTTCAGGTCTACTGTTAAGGTTCTTCTTGGGAAAGCTTCAAGGGACTTATATGATTAAGGGATCCTTAGCTATGTCACTCACCTACAGAGATGCATTCCTTCAAAATGACAAGTGGGAAGAGCCCATGAGAGGCTTCATTTTGCATCTCCATACTCTGATACCAAGCGATAGTCCTGCAGTATTATTGAAGGTCACACAGTAGATGTGATGTTTAAAGAGAACACATTTAAGGAGATGCCAAATAGTGGAAATAACTTATCTAGGCAGAATGAACTGGAATGCACCCACACTGCCACCCTCCTTGAACTATATAGATCTTTCACTTTTCCAATACAGAAGGATGTCTGGTTGTATCAGCAATACACAAGGGGTGCGGTTTAGCCTAGCGCTAAAAGCAGAATATGAACAGTTAGGTAATGTATGGAAAACCTGAGTAATGTTTGGGTCTAAAATTTCATTATATAATGAAAAAGGAAACTCTCAAAAGGCAAAAATATTGCTGGTAGCAATATTACAATTACAATAATGGTATGCCAGTCATGCCAGTCGAAGAATTTTGACTGGTGGACTCTAGGAAGAAAGCCTTCTCGGACACCGCCCCCCCATTTTGTGGTACATCCCCAGAGATGAGGAAAGCCCTCAATCTTTTGGCATTCTGCAAAGGGGGCCAAAACCTGGTTCCACAGTCTTGTGGAGGAGGGCACAGAGGCCAGGCAATTGTGGGGCTGGCTAATCTCTTGAGAGCTCCCCTCCCCCTGTAATAATCCAACATTAATTGGACATCTTAGGATATTTTTTTTCTTTCTGATGTTTAATTGTCATTATTCTATCATTTTAAAACGTTTAACCCTAATTTAATTTTTAATGTTAATGTTAATTTTAATATTTTGTTTTATTTATTGGTGATATATTATACACTGCCCAGAGCCCTCTTTGTGGAAGATGAGCAGTTTAGAAATATAAAATATAAATAAATAAATAAATTGATATCCTAATGTAAAAATTATACTATGGAAATATCCCTATGGCTGTATGTTTTCAATTAATTTTTAACTGTGTGTGCTTGGCGATTTAAACAGTGATAATCCATACGTGTTTCTTGGATTAAAAAAAAAAATCTATAATCTGTTAATGATATCTCTCTTTCCTTAAGACAGATTCCTTTCCAGAGAACTCTTTGTTTGCTTATCCTTGTGCACAAGGTGAGTTCAGTAAAGATTGGTGCCAAGTTACAACTGAAAATATTGAGGATTTGGCTGAATCTTTTCATTCCTCTCAGTTGGATCAATTGGTTTGATGGAGATAATAGGAACAGTACATAAAATGCACTTTTAATAAGCACTGTCAGTACCTACATTAAGCAAGCTACATCCTTAAAATAAAGACACCCAAAAATGAGATGAGATATTTCTAAATCGTTTCTCCTATTCTACTTGCTGTATAATAGTCACTGTTTACTGTGCTACCTCCATAGTGAAAAGAAAAAAAAAAGATACATGAATTAATGCAGAGCAAAATGTATCTCCCTATCACAGTAACAAAAGCATTTGTTATAACTCCCTCTTTGCTTTAGTAAAAGGTCAGTTTTTTAGCTGAAATAGAAATGTACTTATTCTTAAAAACGGTTAAGGATTTCTAGAGCATCCCATTTTTTTTTTCCAGGCAAAGAATCCTCTCTGAATCTTTCTTTTTATTTCTGATTAGTGATGAGTGTGGGAATAAACCTTATGGGGAAAGGGATATGTATTGTGGTACATGCTTCTAAGGAGCTTGGACTGAAACTGTAATCAAATATCTACTAGTTAAATATTATTTCCCCACAGCAGGTACTGCTAGCAGACATCTGTCATTTTGAAGTGTAATCATTATGAGCATCTATAGGATTGTGCTTGAGGCGTTTTTGCTGAAACACAGTACAATCTGCTAGACTTTATATGTAATTTTTGTACAGACGAAAGGAAGTGAAATATAAATGCTCACTGCTCACTTGTTATCATCACTCTGTGCAAATACCACACATTTGTGCTAACGGAACTTCAGTTTTGTGGTTTGAAAGAATATATAAAAATACCATAAATGTTGTAATTCACTTTTATCTTATAATATTAACTACTTTCATTATAATGTAATGCTATGCAGCCCAGTTTTACACCACATGCATGTGGGAATGTTTTCTAGGTGTGATGGGGTTGGAAAATTGGATGGTCAGGTTATCATTTGCAAAATAGGAATTAAGAATTTCAGTTTTCTCACCATCGCTGATTTACCAACTCTCCTCACAATGGTGTAAACTTCCCTTGGCTTTCCTTTGATTTCTATGGCTTTATTGCTGCTAACCCATCCACCACCACCCTTTTTAATTTTTTTAAGTTGTTCAGAAAGTGGAATCTTTCACAAGTCTCAGTTTATACTGAACTTTAGCTTTTCTATCAGAATTTCTACTGTTTCTGGCAGTTCTACTTCTACTTGGTGATGGTGTCTAGTATGAATGACTTAACTAATTGAGTACACTTTGTGTAGTCTACCTAGCAAAGAATGGCTTAGTGTGATATATGATTCCAGCCATTCAGACTAATTCTCAGATAAGATCACCAAGGTACATGTTACGAACAGAAGACAAACATAGTAATTTGGGACTTTAACTATCCTGATATCAACTGGGAGACAAAGTTTTCACTAAGTGGGCATCAAAGAGGTTCCTACAGAAATCTAGCAGAAAGCTTTGTCATCCAAAAAGTATACAAGATAACCAGAGGGTCAGCTATATTGGACTTAATTCTTACTAACAGGGATGAAATGATAGAAGAAAGTTGCGGGAAATTGGGAAGAGAGTGATATCAAAAGGAATTCAACATATTGTAGGTATAAATAATCAAACAAAGGGTGTCAGACTTTAAGAACAGACTTCAACAAACTTAGAGAGAGCTTAGGAAGGATTCCATGGATGGAAATATTAAAGGGGAAAATAACTGATGATGCTTGGGAAACCCTGAAAAAGAGATTATATAATCCCAGTCTAATGCAATACTGTGGTGAAAGAAAAATAAGAGATCCCAGACAAAACCAACATGGTTTCATAAACAATCCTCTGGTAAACTGAGAGACAGAAAAAAAAGGGAAATATAATATAGCAAATATCTTGAATCTACAAAGATGAAGTCAGGAAAGCTAAATTTCAGAATGAATTAAGACTTGCAACAAATGCCAATAATAATAATAATAAAAAGTTTCTTTTAATATTTAAAAAATAAGAAGAACTCAAGGAAGGTATCAGAACAGCAATGGGAGAAGAAGGCAAGGAGGTGATGGGTAGCAGAGAGAAAGAAAAAGTGCTTAATTCATTATTTTCATTCTTTACACAAAAAGAAAAAAAGTCCAATTTATCAAAAACTGTATAGTAGAAGACAGAATAGAGATAGAAATCAAAAGAAGGAAGAAGACACCTATCCATTATTGATGAATTCAAATTACCAGAACAGATGGCCTGCATCCCAGGCTTCTGAAGGAGCTAGCAGACATGATCGTGGAACCTCTGAACCAAATTTTTCAAAGCTCCTGGAGGACTGGGGAACTACCAGAAGACTGGAAAAAAGCTGTTGTGTTTCCTATCTTCAAAAAAAGGGGGGAATGGACCAATCAGCCTGACATCTGTGAAAATCCTGGAAAAGATAAGTAAGATCTGTGAACACCTAAAAATGAGCAAAGCTATTACTAAAAGCCAATATGGGTTTGTTGAAAAAAGATCATACCAGACAAATTTCATTGCATTCTTTGACAAAGTGACCAAATTAGTGGATTGGGGAAATACTGTGGACATAGTTTACTGAGAATTTAGTAAGGGACTTGACAAAGTAGACCATAGCCTACTTCTTACTTAGTAAGATAGAAAAATGTGAGATAGACAACATCACCCCCAAATGGATTCACAGTTGGCTAAACAATTGCACTCAACATGTAATCCTGAATGGAACTGCATCTAAATTTAGGGAAGCATGCAGTGGGGTACCTCAAGGTTCTGCTTTAGGCCCAGTACTATTCAACATTTCATAAATGATTTAGACGAGGGATTAAAAGGGGAACTCATGACATTTGCAAATGACACCAAGCTGGCAGAAATTGTCAACCCTTTAGAAGAAGACTCAAGAATTTGTATTTTATATCATTCCAATATATTTAATCTTTTTCCTACCTGCAAAACTTGATTTTTTCATTAAAACTTCATTCTCATATGGAACCATATTCATGACTAACATCTTTGTTTTCTGTTTATTTATTTTAAAACAAGCCAAAGCTCAAAAGTCATTCAACTTCTTCATCAGAGGTTCCAAACTATTTTTTTTTGGGGGGGTGTCTTGCAAAGATACATTTAAATCATTCACAAAGGCTCTTAACTTTTAAGTCTCTTTTTGATTTTCACACCAGTAATTTTATCATCTTGTCTATTATCTATACTCAAAACCTCTAGATCTAAAATAAAGAGCAGGGGCAATAGGGGACAAACTTGTCTTGTACCTTTTTGAATTTCACACATCTTAAAAATTCCTCAATTTCCCCATCTTTGTTAAAAAAAGTTAACCAAAGTAGATAAATTAATTTGTTTTTTTCAGTGTTTTTTTTCACACATTTATGTATAACTTGGAAGTTTTTGTTCCATTTTCTCTGCCAAATATTTGGGGCTTGGATGTGTTAATTTTCAGATCTCTACCTTTTATTGTATCATACTATCTATCTAAATTCACTCCCGATAATACAGAATCTCAGCCACTATCATGAGATCATCTGCTACAAAATTACATGGATATTCATGCCTGTAACTAATGTCTTTATTGTTATCACAAATGTTCCTTATACATTTATCCACAGATATATATGAAGCAGCCCAAGTACGCATTGTTTTCTCATTATTTGCTCAATTTTTTTTCTTTTGTCTGTCAACGCTGCTAACATCAGATGTTCTTGCTTTGACAACAGATGAAAATGCAACCATTTGCTCTATGCTTTTAGAATTAGTTGGTGATGGGAGGGGGGATTGGAATGAGAGTTCAGTTAGTAATGATAATAATAACTCTGCCGTGGGAATCCAAGGACAACTGGGTCCAGAGCTGATAACGTTTTGGCGGGCTGGAGAGCTGGGGAGAAAGCCCTTGCTTCAAGCTAATTGGGGAATGTGCTTTATGACTGTTTATTGGGGGTGGGAATTGTACTTTGTTACTTTGTATCTAGGGGAGGGGAATTTAGTTTTTGGGTTCAACTATGTAGTGCCAATACTTTGTTTCCCAAATAAAAGATTATTTAAGGAAAAAAATGCCTTGAAATTCTTTTGAAGGGTTTCATCTGTCAGAACCATGACATTGTCGAGTTTTCATAACACTTGATCATATAAAACTTAGTGGGAAGTATTTTGATTTTCATAAATTCTCTGAAATGGCTCCCTCTGTTTCTTTGCCCACAAATAGAGAGAAAAATCTGTGGAGTCTCTTTACACAAAGCTGTATCTAAAACCATGCTGTGAAGTTGGATACTCTCGGTGGGATCCTTGGTTTTATAAAGCTAGTACTGTATTTCCATTTCTTTAGCAAAGTGAGCTGAATTGCTGACAATCATAGCTTGGGGACAGGATCTGCATAAGAAATTAGTTCTAAATTTCCACATCTTGTCAATATTTACTCTTTTTCGAATTCTGCAGTGTGGAAATTGTAAGTTCCCTTGTTTTGGTCAATCACCAGCATAAAACAATAACAAGACGAAAATACTAAAAAAAAAAATAGGACAGTAAAGAGGCAGACCATAATACAAATACAATACAAAGCAGATATCAGATCCATTGCTGCTCCTAAACAGCATGGTATATTATAATATAGATAGTAAAATATAGTAAAATTTTATAGTAAATTTTATAGTAAAATAAAATTAATTAGGTTAAAGACAAACTCACAGCTAGATTTTGAGGCTTATCAATGAAGTTGGGAAAGTATGGACAGAAACAGGAATTAAAAAGAGAAGAATATGTGCACAATAGCTGTGTATGCACAACACATTTAGGCCAGTTTGCCAATCATCTTAGCCCAGTGAATTGGAAACAAATGAACATGTGATGTTCTGTCTCCTTTTGTAAAGCATTGAAGATCTGATTATGTGCCTTGGCCTAGGATCCTGAGTATGTTAAGAGCCCAGTTTCCTGGTTATTTCTATGTATTTTAATTTTTCTCAGCTACTCTTTATATTTACTTTTTTTGTATTGTTTTTAATTAATTTAACTGATTTTATGATTGTTTGCTGCCCAGAGGCACATGTTAGAGATGGGTAGCAACATAAAATGAATGAATGAATGAATGAATGAATGAATGAGAAGTGACCACCTGTGCAAGAAGTCATTAGGTGCCTTTTCCATTGTTAAGAAAAGAGAGTATAATGGCTTGGGTGAGTTCGAACTACAGCAAACAAGATGAAGTTATTCTCGTCTGTCTACCTTTTCGTTCCTGTATAATCTTACAGCCCCCATAGGGGAGAGGAAGGATCTGGAGTGATCTTGTACTTCCAAAGTACTGGCAATAAGAAGAAAGTATTTTTTTTCACAGTAACTGTTCCAAATCTCACAAAAGGGCTATCTGAAAAAAGTTAGTGTCAGTCGAAACAAGCAAAGAGTTCTAAGATTTAAAAACTAATTTTCTTTGACACTGATACTTCTTGGGCTATGGTGTTTTCATAACATATTTTACCCACAGATGGCAAAATAAAATCAATGTTCTAAAATGGGACACCCAGGCTGATAGACTTCCTGGAATTAATAGAGTTTCATACCTGCTTATGAAAAGACCAAAGGTATTGTATATAAGGAAGCCATAAGTATATCAAGCTGTGCATAATTCCTCTGGCATTCTCCATACCATTGAAGCCATCATCTGTTTACACGCTGATGCTCTGAGTAGGGCTGCCAAATCATCTGCCTTGAGGAATTGCATCTGAGATACTGTTCATCTGCAATTCCACCTCCACTGTAAATAATTGTTCTAGGCTATGTAAATATCCTCACAGATAATTGAAGAGAACTGGTGACACAGCATAAATTATTTCCAGTCAATATTTCTTAGAATTTTAACATTGAAGAGCTATGTGTGAGTGTGTGTGCACATGCACATACCCTCACCCACCCACCCATACATATGTGTGTTTGGTTCCCCTCCCCCTCCTTTGGCACTTTTAAGTTTATGTATCCAGGCTTGGTACAAATACATAATTTTTTGCTAAAATGTCTATTTGAGAGAACAATATGGCAGAGTTGATGTTGTCTTTGGTATGTGAAAAAATATATTTTAAATTGCCAACTATGCTTTTTTCCTGTGACTCAGGGTAGGGGAAAGGCTACTAAAAGAAATAAATTCAATTATTTCAACATGGTTCCTTCTCAACCAATAATTTTAGCATTTTAAATACAGTGTATCTCTGCACTGGGCCTGAAAACGAACACATTCAGAAGTATTCTATTCTATTCTATTCTATTCTATTCTATTCTATTCTATTCTATTCTATTCTATTCTATTCTATTCTACTGTAAATTCTTGATTTATTACCTTTCTGAATTAGACCTTCATCAGCTAGGCTGCTCATTGTGGTCCAGCTCTCTGATCTTAAGTTTTTTTCAAATTTCTTTGGTGTAAGCCCAAACCACAGTGGGTTTGTTTTATCAAATGTATGTGACTATTTAAAAATGACTTATGCTCTGTGGAGGACTCTAATAATGAGTAATAAGTAGAGGAAGCTTTTGAAGGTTAAAGGAAAATGGTCAGGGAAAGTTAATCTGGTTAGCAGGGGACAAAAAGCCATCTGCAGCATACTGTGCAAATAGAAAAGGGAGCCAATTTTTCTCACTCCCTCATGGCCTTTTGTAGACAATTACTGTATAGTCCAGCTTCAGTACATCTGGGGAAAATCAAGTATTTTTTTAACATAGTGTTCATGCTTTGGTTGTGGTACATGAGGTTTTCTCAACATCAACATTTCTACATTTTGTTTAAGGATAAACATTGCAATATGTAATTGTTATGGTTGTGTACATACAATAGTGACTTTGGACTTTAAGAGCTTCACTCTCTTGATATATTCACTTCTAACCTTTTCCTTGACTTTAGTGGGCTTGATGTGATCAGCTTGAAGGACGCCCAGGTATTGGTAGTGATCATCTTCATCCAAACTTTTTAGGGCATTTTTATTCCTTCATGTTATTTTTCTCATTTGATGCTAAGCATGGTACATTTGTCCAGTCCAAATTCCATTGCAATATCTTGACTGTATATACAGACAGCATCCAGCAGTGATTCTGTTTCAGATGGTGCTTTTCCATATAGTTTCATATGATTTTTGTTTTTGTTTTTTTTAAAAACAGCTAACTGCTAAGGAGTTTCTTTTTCTTTTTCTCCTTTTTCACAATTCAGTAAAATTTGTAAATAGCTTAGATTATTCTAGAAGAGTCAAACTCACCGTGTCAGTTTAGTGCTTTATACCTTTTTTAAAAAAAGAAAAGAAAAAAGAAATTGTGAAAATATTTTATTCTGATACTGAATCATTACATTGTTTCTTATATTTTTGGAGTAGAAGGTAAAAGAAGAGTGGAACAACTTAAAATGTATACATTATGCATCCAGTTAGCACCATGACTTTGCCTTAATTCTCCCTCCCCTCCCCTCCCCTTCCCTTCCCTTCCCCTCCCCTCCCCTCCCTTCCCTTCCCTTCCCTTCCTAACAAGAATAGCAACAACAACAACAAAGACAATTTCTGTGTTGTGGGAAATATCTGTCTTTGAGTCACCGGGGTAGATGAAGTGATGACAGCAAGGGACTAGGGCTAGAGGTGGATGGGTGAAATCTCTGGAGATGGAGGCAGGTCAAGGTGATGGAGTGGAAAAATATGCACTTCATACTTTCTGAGGAATTGCTGCAAACCTCTTTTTCCTGAAGCAGGAACTGAGATGAGAGTTAATTGTTTCAGCTTCCCAAGATTCACATAGTCACCATGGCATCTTGGGGCACAGTGCCAATCACTGAAATGTGAAAAAGGCTAAGCCTCGTTCAGAGAAAAGATGAATGAAATACTAAAGTCTGAACCTTAAGTGGCACC
This sequence comes from Protobothrops mucrosquamatus, assembly GCF_001527695.2. NCBI lineage: Eukaryota > Metazoa > Chordata > Lepidosauria > Squamata > Viperidae > Protobothrops > Protobothrops mucrosquamatus. Next base: position 358,158 of record NW_015386707.1, read on the forward strand.
ATTATAAATGTTTTAAATAAACCAATCCGGGGGCTTTTGTCAAGCAATATTTCATTCTAGCTATCATTATCATGTGATCTTTTACACTCTCTTTCATCTTCAGGCTTTTCTGATCCTTAAATAATGAAAGAGAGGAGGATTTTACTCAAAACTGTAATGTATGGCAACCCTCCATGTTATTTCGGTAAGATTTTTATGTTTAAATTGTGTAGAAATAGAATATTATTCCCTTTGTGCTAAAGAAGAATGTGAACAGTTACTAGGGAACACTGTTTCTCACAAATAAAATCAGCTGTTTTCCTTTAAATTATTATCCTTATGCATTCTATCACACTTTTCAATAGGATTGAAATCATCTGTCTTTCTGTGCAGCAAACTGACACATGGAACTAGCAATTGTTTATCTTTATTCTTTTCCCTTATATCTGCTCACATAACTCCAATAATTGGCCCAATGATATCTGTCCTGTGGAAGGAAGGTTGTAGGCATTCCATCACAATATTTAATGGAGTCTGGGGAGATCATCTACATTAATTTTAGAACAACTGAAATGTCTGGGAACAATTTCCCTCCTTGTCAACAGTCTTCTAATGTTCCCAATAGCTCCAGTTATTGCCTCGATGTTCTAAAAATGTATTTGATGATAGAGCCTCTCTTTTTCTCCAACTGAAATAAACTATTTGTTTTCCAGAACACATTGGATGCTTCATTTAAGAAGCTAGTAGCAACAGAAAATGTATAAAATAGAATGGATGTGATGCAATAAATAAATAAATAACTACCATATAAGATTTTATTATTTGATATAGTTACACTGTTCTAAAATATATTTTACATTTCTCATTAGCTCTTTAGGTAACTAATCATTTTTTATTTTCTTATCTGATTCCAGTATAATACATCCTTCCAGATCAAATAAAAGTACATTATGCAAAATTCTTTTAATATTAAGCTGTCACCAAAGAGGCTTTTTGGTATCTTTCTGGTGTTTAATACATACCCATATGTCCAAGCTTGCTTATAACTGTACCTACTTTATAGTGTATCATCTTGTCATTGTAACACCTTTTAAATTGCATTAATCTTACTTTAAGGTTCTTTGGCATATATTTTATTCTCTGCAATTCAATGAGACTTCCTTTCACCTCAGTCTTTATATTTTAATGTGCTAATTTGAAATAGAGTCACATATGTGAGATGGGCACTGTATTAGTTTACCAAACAATTAAATAAATAGTTACAGTATATAACTTGCACTAGATACTGTAAAGTTATATAGATATTAATCCCCACTTTATGCATTCTTTGTAGGGAGAGGTGCTCAAATAAGGATCAGTGAACCCATATAATTTCCTCCAGTTTGATTCCTGACATCTCTGATTTAGAGCTGGAGAGCTATAATTGCATATAGTTATCTAGAAGTTAAAATCCTACATGGATTAAGGTTTTGCAAGGAGGCTTTTCTCACCAATATACAATGTCTGCAGTTAAAATATAATAACAAGATGAAAGTTTGGGAAATTCATATTTCACAAACAGAACAAGTTGTATTTCCCTTTATCACATGAAAACTCTACTCAATGTTTTAATGAATACAACAGTAATAAATACTATCTAAAAATTCTCTTTTGTTTTAAAAAAGCAAACTATCTAGTTCACGGATGTCAAATTCAATCGCATCATGTGACATATCGTGATGTACCATGACATTTTTTGCCTTTGCAAAAAACTGGGTGGACGTGGCCTGCACATGACACATCTGGCCCGTGGGCCACCAGTTTTACACCCCTGATCTAGTTAATATAAAAAACAGTATGCATGGAAGGAAAATAGTAGTCTTATGAATCATTCCAGAATAGCTAAATTCATAACATGAGGTCAGGCTAACTGTTTTCTTCTTCCAAGCTAAGATGTAGTCATCCATGCCTTCATGTCTAGTGCTTGAAAGAAGCCCAGTGGTATGTTTTATAGTTAACCCAAAGGATGTGATAGAATGTGGGATAAATTAATGGTGTTAACATTCATGAAAATCGGTAGGGCTTTTCAAAGGATCTGGGTTTGCAACAAGAGGTTAAAGGGCTGTGGCAATTAAAAGAGTCATAAGAAATAAGTAGTGATCAAAGGAAGAGATAAGCTCATTATGCTGCAGAAAGGATAAATGGTAAGGAAATAAAAAGAGATTTCTTTTGGGGAGAATTTCCATTCTCTTAGAATAAAGATACAAAAACATAACAGCTAGGAGAGTATACAAGAGAGATGCATGAGGTCTTTGGTAAGGAAAAGGAAAAGTAGCTTCAAAGAAGCAACCTCAGGAGAAAGAAGAACAGAGCCAGAACCCTTTTCTCTCTCTGAAGCATTGGAGAAGGGCAACACAGGGCACACTGCAAAAGGAGTTTGGGTTGCTAACAGTGAACCAGGGGAGAAATTAGAAGTACAGTAGGGGGCTATGTCTGTAGAGAAGAAAAAAAAAAGTTTAAGACATTGAATCAGAAGAGAAGAGGGATTTGCAGGACCACCAGGAAAAGCAAACCACAAACAATGGATTAGTTGGATTGGAGTAGAAAATTAAAAGAAATAACAAGCCAAGCATTTCAGCGAGTGACAGAGAAAAGGACAAATAAGACAGGTCAAGATGGAGAAGATTCAACATGAAGGTAGTAGATAGCAAGGTGGAAGAAAGTGAAAAGAGTTGTTACCCGAGTCCTTAGGAGAGCTAACCTTTAATTTGGAACATTCTAGAGCAGAGGGGGAATTATTCATTCTGTAAAGCAGGAGTGGGGAACTATGATCCTTTTATGACTTCTGGACTTCCACTCGCAGAATTCCTGAGCCAAAGTAAGTGCTCTGCTTTTAAAATGTTCTAGTTTTGCCCTTGGCAAAACTTGAGAAATCGTAAAAATCCAATCATGAAAACTCAGCAGAGGTTTCTTAAAGATACAGCACATTATTTTCAATCAAAATAAGTCCTGGGTGGGAACACAATCTAAACACTGGCAGCAGTTGCGTTCAGAAGTGCCACACCTTAGAAAGTTAGTAGCATTGCTTTATAAACTTTGTTAGCCAATGAAAATCAGACAACAGGGTTATTACAATATAAGGAAGACATCAATCATTCCTGTACACTCCCTTAGTCCCTCCTTCAGCACATCACATCCGTGTATATGTTTCCCACATTTTCATGAAATTTGTCCCTGATGCAAATGCTGATTAAGAAGCGAGATAGCAATAGTTAGGCAACGCTACTCAATTTGTTTCTTTTTCTAGTTCCAGTTACAGAACCCCTACACCTTTAATACTGCTTTAGAATGAGACTTATCTTGGGGAGCTTTGTTCTCAATCAGAACAGCCTCCACTTTAATTCAGAGCTAGAGTATTTGTTTGTTTGTTTGTTTAATATTTATGGCTTTCTTTATCCTTAAGTAGCTCTGTAAATACAGAGACCTCCGCACAATTTTTGCAGTTCCAAATTGCATAAAGGCAGGGTAGAGATAGTTAGCCCTGGTTTCTATATTTCCAAGATATTTCAAAAAGAGTAATTATTATTTTATTTATTTAATTTATTTTTTTTATCCCACCTTTATTATTTTTATAAACAACTCAAGGCTTTCATGCCTATGTAGAACTCATGGTCTCCTGGTTTCTAGCCTGTGCTTTAATCATTACACCAAACTGACAATCTTTGTTTTTTAAAGAGGGGAAAAGATCAATAGAAGTTTTTTTTTTAAGTGGGTCAGGCAAAAATGCATGGAATATATTCACATGTGAACAAGACATTTAACATCTGTATTTGGCTGCTTGTATGACATTTTGAGGAATGCAATGTATCTGCCATGTCACAATGTCTTTCTTCTGTTATCAAGAGAGTTTTAAAGCAAATATATTTGATCTTTTATAGAGGTGTCAAAATGCCGGCCTGCAGGCCGGATGCATCAGGAAGAAATTGCGCATACCCCATTGCCAGCAATGGTGAAAAGTTTTGATACGTCGCGCGATGTCACATGACATCATGAGTTTGACATGTCTGTTCTATAGTTTTTTTCTAATAGAAAAGATAGGATGTGAAGGCTCATGTCTATGAGAGAAGTATGATTTCCTACTGAAAAAAAATCATCAAACAAAAACATCCATCACTGCCAACTACGGTAGCATAGGCAAACCATATAACATTTAAAAGAACTCACTGAACTGTGAAGACTGACATTTCAGTCTTAATATCAGACTTTGTTAAACAAAGTTAGTATATTTAAAGCTTGTTCCATCTTGAGAGTTAATAAAAGCAGAGCACTGAGTGATTGCCCAGCTACAAACAGATCGTTTCACATTTTAAGCATTGTCAGGTTTAATTTAGCAGCAATATTAATTTATTTTATTTGAAAATGGGAATTGTTATGAAAAGGATTTTTGAGCAATCTGGCAAGTTCTGAATTCATACATGCAAATGCAAAGTTTGACAGATGTTTGAGTTGTTATGTATGGTTGGCATTCATAGTTATTCTGAACATAACAGGAAGGAGACTTAGGAACTGGACAAAATAAAAGAATTAGAGATCCAGAAGAGATTACAGAGTTATAACTGAAGAAAAAAAAATTAAACGTTAGCTGATGTTTGAATTTATTCAAGGAAACTTTCTCAGTGTATTGACTTGATCTTTGAGATTAGCTGAGTCCAATCAAAATCATAGCTAGAACATAACAACCAACATTTTGTATAGGCAAGCCCAGATTCTTCTCTAATGAAGCAAAACTATTTTTATTTAGTAACAAGGACATGATTTTAGAAGTAGGAAGATAATTGTTTCTCTGTATGGCACACTTGGTTAGTAACAACCAAATCTAAGAGTTCCTTATATCATGTGAGGAGAAAGGAACACTTGGGGACATGAACAGGAATAACCAATTTCCATAACAATCCAAAATCTTGATTCAGAGATGCTGCTAGTACAATTTAAAGGCCTGAATATAAAAGAATAAATGCCACTAACAGAAGAACCCAGAGGCTTATTATGCAATATTTAAAGGAGAGAAGATTAGAGAAAAGCAACATTCTCTTCCACACTTTCCACAAGACACAATAACACACAAATAACATGTGTGCAATGATTTTCTGACATCAATCTTGCCTTTATGTACTTATGTCCCAACATCTGATACAAATATGTAAGTTGTATATTTACTTTCTAATGTCATCATGCATATTTCTTTATTACCACCTGTCAAGATTGAATTGCTATGATGCCTGCTAGCTTCTATCACTAAACAACTTGCCATAGAAAATGGGGGGTAGAAAGTAGAGGGGTAGAAAGCGGATGGAGGGAATGGAATGCCAAGAAGCCGTTCATTGACCGTGAGAACCTGCACCACACTAAGGTCACTATCACAGGTGCTTGATGGAGAAGTGACCTGTTCCTATAACAAAAAGAAATATTATGATTGGACAATGTGAACATCCAGTGGGTGGGGGCAACAAGAATCTGTTGTTTAACTAAGCAAGTTTTTGCATGGGAAAATTCAGAGCTGGTTTTGCTTCTTCAGTTATGAGATGGTGTATCCAATAAAGGTTTACGTTCTTTTTGTTATAGAGGTAGAAATTATTTCCCTCCATAATGGGCTGTTTGTTTGTTTTAATGTTAGCTTAAGACTGGTGTAAATCTCCTTCTAAGTAAGGAAAACTTGGTGGCAATGAGTTATATGAAAATATTGGAAATTGTTAGGGAGGAGAATCCTTCCTCTGAAATCAAAATGTTTTTTGTCTGACTTAGAAAGAGATTATTTTTATTAGTTTTATTCATTTATAACATAAAATGTGAAAATACCAAAGCAAATAGTGAGGGACAACATAGCGAAAGGGAATACAAAAAAGGTGTGAAGAAAGGGAGGGGAAGAAAGAAAAGGCATTGACTTCTGACTCTCTCTGTTGCAGTAAAATCAGACATTGAAATCAAATCTTAACTTTTTACATTTTTATAGTAGTTTGTACTAGCCATTTCTGTATCGGCAAATCAGTCTAATCGGTAAAACCCAAAATCATAATATCATTTTTTTTCCAACTCAAGCACAAATTCCAGAAGCGGTTTCAAGTGGAAACAAAATTACTTATGTTCTTTTCTTTTATCAGCACAGTCAATTTGGTCATCTCTGCTAATTCCATCAGCTTTTGTAACCCTTCGTCCATGGTAGGAATCGAGGCATCCTTCCACTCTGACTTAAAAGGAGATTTTTTTTTTTAAAGAAACCTCCTACTGTCTCTTGGAGACAAGTAGAGAAGTACAGGTAGTCCTCGACTTACAGCTGTTTGTTTAGTGATCGTTCAAAATTACAACAGCCCTGAAAAAAGTGACTTAAGACCATTTTTCATACTTATGACCATTGCTGCAACTGCATAGCCATGTGTTTTACATTTGGATGCTTGTCAACTGGCTCATATTTATGACGTTTACAGTGTCCAGGGGTCATGTGATCCCCTTTTGCAATCTTCTGACGAACAAAGTCAATGGGGAAGCCAGATTCACTTAACAACCGTGTTACTAATTTAACAACTGCACTTAACAAATGCGGCAAGAAAAGTTGTAAAATGAGACAAAACTCACTTAACAAATTTCTCACTTAGCAACATAAATTTGGGCTCAGTTGTGGTTGTAAGTTGAGGACTACCTGTATTTGATTTTATAAGGACTATGGGAAAGGGAAAGCTTCTTCAAGTCCAGTTTGAGTCCTGGTAACAATGTCATGTCTGGTGTAGTTCTCCTGACAATACTACAGAAAATCAGTATTTATTTTCTTCAACTTCCCAGTCTAGCCTAAAGCTATGGGATTTCCTGGAAGTCCCCTCCCAGGTGCTAATGAGGGTTGGTCCTATTGAGCTTTCTGAGAAAAGCAAACATTGGTTACTGACTGAGTAGTGATTGACAGAAGCTAAATGAAAGACCAGAGAACTCTTCAAACACTGTCATTGCTCTATCGTAGTACAAGAAAAACTTAGCTATTGTGCTATTGAATGTGAACTAGAAAAGGAAATTGATTTTAAGAGATAATGAGTGACTTTGCAAGGAAAAAGCCAGGAAAATAAAAAAACCTTAGAGTTAAGGTAATTTTATTTATAAAATGTTTGCAGCCCTATTGGTCCAGTCCATATGAAAATCAAAATTGTGGTGGAATAATTTGATTTGTTATAGACCATGGGTAGGCAACCTTGGCTCTTTTATGACTCAGGAACTCCCAGAATTCCTGAGTCAGCATGGCTGGTTCAGGAATTCTGGGTATTGAAGTCCAGAAGTCATAAAAGAGCCAAGGTTGCCTACCCCTGTTATAGACCATCACATTGTTGTTGATTCTTAGCAACAACATAATAGATTAGCTCCATAATAATCTTTCTGTAACCTGCTGTTTCAGGTCTTCCAGTGTGCACTGATTGCTACTATAACTGAGTCCATCCACCTTGCTGTTGGTCATCCTCTTCTGTGAAGGTTGCAAATCGCAATCACATGACTACAGGATGCTGCAGCCATTGCAAATAGGGTTAGTTTCCAAGTGCCCAAAATGCAATTAAGTGACCACAGGGATGCTGCAATGGCTTCAACTTTGAGGACAATTCACAAGCCTCATTATTCATTACTGTCATAACTTGGAATAATTACTGAATGAGGGGGTCAGTAAGTGAGAACTACCTGTATGCAGTCATCCAACATCCTACAAGTTACTGCAGTTTTCCAATACTGTGAATGAATGAATGAAATGGCAAGGTCTGACATGGGCTCCCCATTTTATTAACCTAGTTCCTGTCTCCTGAACATTTCTGTAATACACTTGCTTAACTTTTATAAATGATAGATTGTTATGACACCAACACCCAACAGCTCACGCATTTTGCTGTTCGACTTTGATTTATTTCAGCAGTTAATAGAAATGAAATCTTAAGGCAACCCTGATTTGTTTTTGTTTTTGTTTTTTAAAAATGAACTTTATGATTCATCTTGTCTTTCATTGCCTTTTGTTTTTTTTAAAGGGCACAACTTTGTTGAAATTGTTCTTGAGGCAATTTAGATAATTAATCCATTTAAAAACTAATAATAAAGTGACCATAAAATCTTACACTTTTTCCCTTTCCTTTTTTTTTTTTTAGCCCTCAAAAGCAATATAGCGACACAATTGGCATTTGGAAGTCTTACGTCTCTTCCTTGTTAATGAATAACAAAAATGTGTCACTACTAAATCTGTGCATTCTTAAAATATATTTTGCAAAGCCAGGAGGGAGGGAGTTATCATTGGTTTCTGGATGAAATATTCCATGTTTTAAAATGTTTAAATATATATTTATATAAAAACCACTCACATACCTTTACAATTACTTTGAAATAATCCTGTTAGGATATTTATTTGGATTTACGGTGCAAGTTATATACAGTAAATTGGTATAGCATTTAGTGAATACATTAATTTATATTCTTTGTTTATTTTTACTGAAAGCTTTCATAGTATACTGTCCTTTTGTCAGCCCTTCAAGGTAGTCGGAACAAGAAGTACAAACCATGAGTACTAACACTACTTTTATTGTATGGTTACATTAACAACATCTTGTAAGTCTGAAATCATTTCTTTTCTCCTTTACTTTTACTTTCCAAAAAACTAGAGGGGGGGAATCTCTTCTGAGATGGTTCCCATTCTCCTTTTCCTTCTGTGGACTAATATACCTTCTGCACGATGGTTGCCTCTTATCTCCCAATATCAATTGTATCCTACATATTTTATTCCTTCTAACACCTAAGAGAAAGTATCTTATTTCTTATTTTTTACAATAATTTTATTAAGTATTATACTGAATAGAAAAAAAAAATCAGATAGTAGAAAAAGAAAAAAACGATTCAAAAGTGTAAAACACCTTTTCCCCCCCCCAAAAAAAAGAAGGGGAAAAAGAAAAGAAATTTTGCCTTTTATCCCCAGAAAATATATAAACATTAACAACTTATCACTTTCTCTTCAAATACAAATCCATCTTCATTTCATATCTCGTCCCATTTTCTATGAACTCATGTTTAATCCTCATCTCATTTCTAATAAAGGTTTACTTTATTATAATAATGACTGATATCTTGCCTTATATTCCTTTTGATTATTATATATTTGCCTCTTGTATTAAGGAGATGAATGTATCTCTTGCCCAATATCAATATAAAATTATTTATAATTCTTTTTTTTTTCAATAAAAGATTTTTATTATTTTCATCATAAAGAAAAAACATACAAATATAACACAAATATAATATGAAACCCACATCCCCCCCCCCCGAGACTTCCCAAACCTAATCCCAGGATAATATTCAAATATAAGTAAACAATTAATAAAATCTCTAACTCCACAAGGTATATAAATTCTGCATGAATAAGAGAAATATATACATAAAAAACCCAGTTAATTAAAAACCTAAATTATATTCCACTATTCTATGCTTCTTTTGTATATAAACAATCCATCTTCTCCATATAGATAAAAAATTGTTCATTTGAGTGATTCTTCAGATAAGCTGAAATCTTTGCCATTTCAGCAAGATGCGAAACTTTTAATCTCCAATCTTCCATTGTTGGTAAAATTTTACTCTTCCAATTTTGAGCTATCAGCAAATTAATTTCTTTTACGTCCAAATTTTGTGTAATACCTAGGAGAAACAGGTGGGGCAAAAAAATAATCCTTCTTTTAAATATTTGTTGCAAGTTCCACCACAAAATTATTTATAATTCTATTGCTAAAATGATTTGCCAAGAATCTTTTTTGAACGGATACAGTAGCTTTGTAGCAGCATCAGAATAAATGTTTATTACAAAAATTAGATGAAAGATGAATACAATGGAATGGAATTTGAGAAGATTTGTGCAAGCAACAGCCAATTTGTTCTATGGCTTGTATAATGGCTTGTGTGTTAAAAGAATGGCATCAATGCTGAGTTGTGGTTACACAATAGTCAATAAATTATGCTTCCTATTTTTAAAAAATTGCTTTTAAAAATCTTAGTGTTTATGACCAGTCTTTTTTTTTTGGTGAGAGTTAAATATTTCATAGAGAATATCAGAAAACAAACCTAATTGGGAAAAACAGAATTATCCAAAATTTGGCATAATCAGATGGCCTTTCAGTCATTTAAATGATGTTATACAATGATATCTTGGATTAAAAATAATTTGGACACTATTCAGAACTCATGTAATTTACTATGGCAGTTGAAAAAAGTTTACGGTGGTTTTGGTTAAAAAATTGGAAGAGTATTATATTGTTATTTCCTGTTTATTCCATCTTTTTGTTTGTTTGTTTATTGTTAAATTTTTATTCTGCCCATCTCCCTTATCAGGTGACTCTGGGCAGCTGTTTACCACTTTCTATTTTCAGTTTTAAAAATCCAGAGGTGATTATTAACAATATTAAAGTGTAAAATTGGCAATACAAAGGCATAAAACAAAACCAGTATGGTATTGTCAGCCCCACTGATGCCACCATGTTGACTGACAAGGTCTTCCTCTTCCCTCCCCCCCATTTGTGCCTTCAAGTCAGTCTTGACTCCTGACAACTGCCTGGATTAGTTCTTGCAGTTTTCTTAGGAATATTTCCAGAAACTATTTGTTTTTGTCTGTCCTTATTAGGGCTGAGATAGAATGAATGGCCCAAGATCAGACAGATGACTTCATGCCTAAGGCGAGTCTAGAACTTACAGCTTCCTGGTTTCTAACCTGGTGTTTTAATCATTACACCACACTAGCTCTCAAAAGAGTTCATTAGGCACTTGAAAATACCAAGAAAAATATATGAGAGAGGTTCTTTAGCATTCAGGAATGTTCTGTTCTATATCTCTGTGCAATGTATAATAGTAATAGTAATAGTAATAGTAATAGTAATAGTAATAGTAATAGTAATAATAATAATAATAATAATAATAATAATAATAATAATAATAATAATAATAATAATAATAATAATAATAATAATAATAATAATAGAAAGGACCTTGGAGGTCTTCTAGTCCAACCCCCTGTTCAGGCAGGAAACCCTGTACCATTTCAGACAAATGGCTGTCCAGTCTCTTCTTAAAAACTTCCAGTGTTGGAGCATTCACAGCTTCTGGAGGCAGGTTGTACCACTGATTAATTGTTCTAACTGTCAGGAAATTTCTCCTTAGTTCTAGGTTGCTTCTCTCCTTGATTAGTTTCCATCCGTTGCTTCTTGTCCTGCCTTCAGGTGCTTTGGCTGAATGTTGAGCTGAAACATATTTCTCCCTAGATTTAGAAGTGTGGCCATTCCAAGAAGAGGCATTGTTTTATATACAGTACTAGATTCTAATCATTTATCTTTATATTAGTTTTAAATTAAGAGCACAAATGAATAAGCAACAGCTTCCTATCTCCATATGGCAACTTTGCTTCCAACTATAATTCCCAAAGTGCTTCTAAGAGCAGCTGTATGTAAATACATAATCCAAAGTTTAGTCACAGGTTAATTCAGCCAGCTATCATGGTCCAGGAATAACTAAAGCAGGAATAGTAGCTAGTATTACATTCTGTAAAAGCTTGTGTGACTCCAATATTAAAGTTGAATATAAAATAGTCAAACTACATACTTGGTTCTTTAGGGGAAGAATAACCCCCATTCAGAAACACTCCAGATCTCTTGACAGGAGCTTTGTCTCACTTGTCCTCATCCAACCCACTGATACCAAAATATACTTTGGTATATAATGGTAACTCAGCCATCATCATTCACTCTTATCATTGGAGTAGACAGATTCTTAGTTATACAGTGGAACAATTCATTTGTCTTAAATAACTCATTCTCTTGATAATTGCTAATGGGTGAGGTGAATATCTCTTCTATTGCATGAATTGCAATCAGAATATCTCTTCTGATTGTTTTCTCTTGTTCTGTGAAATTTTGCCTTGCAGATCTTTGTGCTTATAATATTTTCTTTCATTCATTCCATTTCAAAAAGCCAGTGTGATGTAGTGGCTAAAATGCTGGCCTAGAAACCAGGAGAATGTGAACTCTAGTCCTGCCTTAGTAGGAAAGCCAGCTGGGTGATTTTGGACCAGCCATTCTCTCTAAGCCCAACTAACTTCACAGGGTGGTTATTGAGGGGGAAATAGGAGGAGAAAGGAGTATTAGGGCTAGGGGTGACATGATAACAGTATTCTGGTATTTGAGGGACTGCCACAAAGAAAATGGGGTCAACATATTTTCCAAAGCATCAGAAGGCAAGACAAGAAACAATGGATAGAAACTAATCAAGGAGAGAATTGAGGAGAGACTTCCTAACAATGAGAATAATTAACCAGTGGAACAGCTTGCCTTCAGAAGTTGGTGCTTCATCACTGGAGGTTTTTAAGAAGAGATTGGACAGCCAGCTGTCTGAAATGATGTAGAGTCTCCTGCTTGATCAGGAGGTTGGATAGAAGATCTCCAAGATCCCTTCCAGCTCTATTCTGATTTATTGATGTTTGTCACCTTGAGTTACTTATAAAGTAATACAGGTAGGATAAAAATCTAATAAATGAATAAAATAATTTCAATTATTTATAAATAGTAATAATTAAAAACACTCCACAGGAGGGTTACAGTTTTGTACAAAAACTAGAGATAGAAATGAGCATGCCATCAACTTTATATAACACCAATACCACCTAAATAGAATTTTTCTTCCCAACAGCCAGACCATACAATACTGGTTCTTGAAAGGATATGAATGAGTCACAAAAGAGTTCCCTGAGAGAGTAACTGAAGCCAAGCCAAGGGTAATAAGATACAATGCAGTGTTAGTTAGTTTCAAACTTTTACAAAATCTTAAGAAAAGGAAATAGTAATTCTTTTCAGAAAGTTCACCACCATCATCTCTAAAAGACTAGACCATTATGAGTAGCTAATAAGACTATCCATATGAATTAAAACATCTCTCCATTTTTTTCTCTTTGCACTTCACTTGGTTAAACAAGCTGGATACAAATCTCACCAAAAGCTTTGCTTCCAACCTTGCAAATTAATATTTTCACTGTGTTGGTTTTGTTCCCATAGAAACAGATTTTTCTGAGAAGGAACTGACTAACAAAACATGGTGAGTCTAATTTTGAAGAACTGAAATTGGAATGACTGTTCCAGGATTTTTTAGCTACTTGTTTCAAGTGCTGAAATTAATTTACAAAGGAAAGATTAGATGAAGAGAGGAAAAAGAAAGATATAAATTACCATGGTAATTTTAGTGTTCTTATTTATACTATTTCAGGGGGGAAGAGAAAGGAGATATTACAAGAAGATTATACACATTCTTTTCAGGGTCTACAATGGTTTTCCTTAAGCCTTCTTTCAGAATTTGTATGCTTTTTAAATGCTGTCTTTTGTATGCCAGAAAAAGACATTGAAAGTAAGCAGTTAGCAAAATTATAAAGCATAGAGCTAAATAGCATGTCTAATCATCCTTACTCTCCTGTAAGCCAGATTTTGATGACAGAATCATTTTTAAAACATGATAGAGAAAACTTTGTGACAGGATTAACAGATTTTAATAAATGAAGGATGAGATTTGTGAAGAAACAAAAGTGGTTGAAACTCAATCTCTCTGAACTATTTAATGCTGTAGCAAAGCAGCTGATCTTTACATCTGCCAGTAAGTAAACTTACTAAGAAGTTAGTCTCTGTGATTTTTATTGAAATAAAATTATTTTAATTAATTAAATCATGCACAATAAGAACAATATCATCTTGTCAAATAGACTTAGAGATTATTTTGTGGACATCTGATGGGCAATTTGGAAAATTATGCTCTGCTTAGATAGTATAAAAAAGATGAAAACGTGCATAAATATCGGATCTTAAGCTTCATGCGATCATGTTTTTTCCAAAGCCTGAAATGTTCATTTTTTGTTGCTAAGGTACCTATTTTATTATATGATTAATTGTATGTTAATTGATAGTTAATTATCCTCTGTTAAGAACATACTATATTTTATTAATTTGTTTATTTTATATTAAATATAATATATTTAGTACATCATACTATAAAAGTATTCATTAATCAATGTTACCTTTGGGACATTAATCAATAAATTGCACAATTATGCAATACAGTGTACAAATGTCAGGTCCAAACCAAAATTGACATGTGACAGTTCTTCCAAGCTGAGTTCTTTATTTTATCTATAAACACCTATAGACAGAATCTTGCCAAATCGGGGACTCTACTATCTGAATCTACAATATACTCTATGAACTATTAGGGAGGGATTGTCTTCACCTTTTTTCTCTTATACATGATATCTGGGCTAATCGTCTGGAATTCACCCCTTCCTTCCTGGGGATCCACCTTGTTACTACATCCCATCACAATAATAAAATAGCATCAAAATAAATGCAAAAAATCCATTAAAAATCAATAAAATAATAGTTCACCCTCACCTGCAGCAAGGTGCTTCCCAATCCTTGCTTCGACCCCAGTCAGTACTGCTTTCACACGTGTGTAAAGGAATAAGGATCTCAAAATAACATTGCATATATCATTAATAACCATGGAAATGATAGATATTATGCATTTAATTATCATTTATAAAATTATTTGGTATTTGCTGTTATACATGGTGGCACAGTGGTTAGAATGCAGTATTGCAAGCTAACTCCGCCCAGGAGTTCAATTCTGACCAGCTCAAAGTTGACTCAGCCTTCTGTCCTTACAAGTCCTTACAATTTATCAGGAAACAATAAATTGGCACTGCCAATTGATGTGCATGCCTTCCTTCAAAGCTTCATTGCTGTATCTATGGCTTTGTGGGAAATGATGAGCAGCTTTTTACAAAACATCTATTCCCAGTGAAAAACCCTCACTGGATTTTTCACAAAGAGGAGCTGTAAAGAACTCAAAAGTGGTGAGGAAGATCTCTGCTTTTCAGCCTTCCAGGGACATGAGCTCTGTCCCAACATTACCTTGGGGAAGATCTGTGTTTTCTACTTGGGGAATTGCTTATATAGGTCACTCACCACTTCCTGAGTGCAGGAAAACATGACATCCTCCTTCCACCCATTATAAATGCACCCGCCACAACAGATTCTTTGATTCAAAATTTCTATTTTCTGACTGGAGCTTTCTTTAGCCATTTAGAGCAGAGATAATAAGGGTTGAATAGGGTATGAGCTTCTAGGATTGGGGATAATTCAAGGCTCTTACCCTATTCAACCCTTATTATCTCTGAGTAGGCATCATTTTGGTTTCTTCTCAGGCTGAGTAAAGCCTGTTCCCCTTGCTTTCTCCCCCCTGCCATTCCTCCAAAATGTCCCTTCCTTTTCCTTTATTTTGTAACATATTTAGTTTTAAATATTGGAAATTTTACCTTTTTTTCTATTATGTTACACTATCAACTCTTTCTTGCTACAAAGTTCTTGCTAGGATCATTAACATTAGAGCAGGTATAGTCCCTTAATAGGAAAAGGGGGGTGGGAAAGGGTCTACTTTAGTGTTAAAGAAAGTAATGTGAGAAGGGGGTTGCAAACATCTGGAAATTGAAGGAAAGGCATGGGGACTAATGAAGAAGGAAAAATCCCTAAAAGAAAAAGGCAGGCCCCGGGACTGCCATAGAAAACAACTAGAGAAGCTGGGAAGGGCTAGAAATGTGATGGCCATAGTCTAGACAGAACATTGGTCCAATCTATTGAAAGCCTGTTGCAATCTGGATTTAAATTTCCAAAGTAGACTTGAGTAGCATTCAGGAGCAGAGAAGCAGAGGAGAAGCTTAAGCAGTGCAGAATTAGCTTTAGTCCTTGAAGTGTTTAATTTTTCTCTCTTCAGTATAATATAGAAAGTCCATGTTTAAATGGTAGAATTTTCCTCCTGTGATACTATAATTTGAGGACAGGATGGAAGACTGGGGCTTACAAAGTCTGCCTTTCCTTTAATAAGTTGCCTTGCAATTCTACCTGATTGGGAAGCTCAGTAGCACCTTTAGAATTGTGAGAGTGATAAAAGGCCTCTGGAATCCTTTCTTATTATTCTAAAGACACATTTTGCAAAAAGCTCTTGCCTTGTGCCTGTCATAGATTTCTTTTCCTGCCCAGCAGCTTTATCCCTTCAACATCAGCAATACTTCCTGTTTACCTGCTGCAAACTGTCCTTCCCTGATTCGAAGTAGCACAGTCATTTTAGCAAAGAGCAATTATTTATATCAACAGTTTCTAGGGAAGAGAGTGATCCCTCTGAGAGGGTTGAGTTGGTTGTAACCACTAGATGTCACACTGGCATCAGTTATTGAGAAAAAAGCCCAGGAATTTGGAAAGTGTGGACTGGAGGATATGATCTATGTTGGAAGGTTCATCTCTTACTATTTTTCCTAGTTTGATTGAAACTCCTCCAAACAGGGTATGCAGACTGTCACCACAGTGTGTCACATACAGTTACTCCACATTTTTGTTTGCTTGTTGTGGGCATTTTGCTTTGACACAGAGCTCTTTTCAGCAGATTTAGCAGATTCAGCAAACTTAGAGCTCAAAACCTATGTTTAGGTAATTGTTTTCTTTTGTCACCCTCTCTAGGGAAAACTGCTCCTAATATGATGATTGTATACATTTTTTTTCTAATACATACATTTATCTAACCACTCTTAAAATCACATTAGTCCTTGGAGGTTGCCCAAGAAAAAAATGCAAATAAAATTACAAAAACCTATGTATTCTTAATATTATGAGTTCAAAAAAAAAGAAAAGAATGTAAGACATGACTATAGATCCTTGTATTTTGTGCCTGTGAAAACACAATATAATACCCTAAGTATGTTCCATATACATGTTCTACACACAGCATTTTGGGATATATGGGCATTGTATTTTTTTTTTTCTTGCAAGATAGTGTCTAGATTGCAAATCCTAGCTTGGATGAGAGAGTAAGGGAACACCTGGAAGTAAAACTAAGTTTTGTCTGAATTCTTAAATATTTGCCAGAATGTGCCAAAACTGACTATCTTTATTATTATTTATTTATTTATTTATTTCTAAAATTTATTGACCACCCATCTTATCATAGGGTAACTCTGGGCAGCTAACAGTCTATACATAGAACTGGAAACCCGCATCTATCACAAATCCACACACATGGACCAGATCCTCAGCTTCACAAGCAACTACCCCATTGCACGCAAAAGAAGCTGTGTCCAGACTCTCTTCAGAAGGGCCAGGACACACTGCAGCAGCACAGCACTAGAAAAACAGAAGAGAAACAGTTGCTTGACATTTTTCTCTATAATGGCTATCCAGAAAACTTCATATTCTGACACATAGGACCCAAACCACATTTGCAAGACCGCCTCCTACCAAACACCTCCCTTCTACCAGTCCGCTCCCACAGAGAGGGCCTCCTTAGAGTGCCGTCGGCCAGACAATGCCGGCTGGCGACCCCCAGGGGGAGAGCCTTCTCTGTGGCAGCTCCTGCCCTCTGGAATGACCTACCCCCCCGACCTACGTACAGTTGCGGACCTGCGCCTCTTTCGCCGAGCCCTGAAGGCCCATCTATTCCGTGTGGCCGGCCTGGCGTAGTTTGATTATGTTTCAGTGTGGGGGGTTTACGGGTGTGTTTTTAGAACAGGCCTGTTATTTAATTCGATTTTAAAACAAACTATTTATTTATTATTGTGGTTTTTAGTATCTCCTGTTCACCGCCCTAAGTCCCGCAAGGGAGATAGGGCGGTATATAAATTTAATTAATAAATAAATAAATAAATAAATAAATAAATAAATAAATAAATAAATAAATAAATAAATAAATAAATAAATAAATAAATAAATAAATAAATAAATAAATAAATAAATAGCCAGCCACCACACAAAAATTAACTCTACCATACACAAAAAGACTATTGGAAATGACAGCCAGAATTCTCCAATCCCTAGAAATAATAATAATAGTCACTTTCTGCCAGGAATTATCCAGAACCAAAGGCAAGATACAGAAGGATGAAAGAAACAATGCAATCTACAAAGTCAACTGTAACAATTGCAAACAATTCTATGTGGGACAAACCTCACATCAATTAAAAACCAGGATCCACGTACACTGGCTTCCAGTCAAACAATAGTAAAGGCAAAGAGTAGGACCAGTTATGAATATACATTTATGTAAGAAAGTATGGATTAGTATCATTTGATTGTGGCTGTTTATGGAAATAGAAAACTATTCACTGATGATAGTTGTATATTGTACTTTGGTGAATTATGGTAATAGAAGGTCCTGGGGAAATTGTGAAACATTTTGAATAAATGCATTTTTTGAGGGGGGGAGGAGGTTACTCTATTAGGTTATATAAATGAATGGATGGATAGATAGATGGAAACAAGACGAGAAAATACAGAAAAACTGGTTAGGTCATTTGACCATTCCAAAACAAATGAGAGTGATGATTGCCTGATTACTATTTGCTTCTTGGAAAAATGTGTGTTGTAAAAGTCATTTCATAAATAAACATGGCAAAAGAATACAGATTTAAAAATATGATTGATTTGATTGTTTAAGGTGAATACTAAGGTAATTAACACAGAAAACAAGGTGGGACAAATGTGGGACAAAACTTTTTAGCATCAGTAGTGGCTCCTGGGAAAAACTGGACAGGGAAGAAAAAGAAAATGTGAACATGGAATGACTGCAGAAACAAAAAAAAAATGGAAAAAGTATTAGAATATAAATTAATCTCCCAACTGAAGACAGCACACGTAAGGAAAAAAGATGCAGCAAAAGATATAAGAAAAAGAATGTTGCAGCATCCCAGCAATAACATGATTGTCATTTTGGTGCTTGGGGATGCTGTTGCAATGTTTCACAGTCATGTGGTCACCACTGATAACCTTCCCTGTTTCTGACAAACAAAGTCAGCAGTAGCACCAGAAGGCAAGACAAGAAGCAATAGATGGAAACTGAACAAAGAGAGAAGCAATCTAGAATTAAGTTGAAATTTCTTGTCAGTAAGAAGAATCAGTGGAATTGCTTGCCTTCAGAAGTTGTAGGTGCTCCAACACTGGAGGCTTTTAAGAATCGACTGGATAGCTACTTGTCTGGAATGTTATAGAGTGCCCTGCTTGAGCAGAGGATTGGACTAGAAGACCCCCAAAGTCCCTTCCAACTCTGTTATTCTGTTGCGAATGGTGATGCTGTGGCTCTGTGGGAGTCACCTAACAATGGCAACTAGGACTGCTGCAACTGCCAACCTAAGTTGCTATGGTCAAGTTTATGTTGTGCTTTACAACCACATTTCTTAGCAATGGACTTGCCAGTCTCAATTACCATCTCAAGCAAGGACTACTTATATATAGAGTCTTTTGTTTCTCTCTCTTTTTCTGGTCTTATTTCCTTCCATTTCTCTTTCAAAAATTGGGCTTGTTTCAAATTCTCAAGATGTTGTTTCATAGGGACTGAGAATTTTGAAATAAATTATAACTTAACCTTAAAGGAAACTAATCATACCATCAACAATGCTCAACATGTTCCTGTTTGATTTTGATGTCAAAAGTGAATGAAGATAATATTTTGCTTTGATTTAGGGATGCAAGGACAAATATTTTATCTTACTTGTCTGGCTCTGTTCTTTACTTCTCCTGTGTCTAGTAATTTTTAGATGAAGCTAATTGAATTTGCTTCTGCTAATGCCAGTAAAACTAGCTGGCTAATTGAGCAACTATCTGAATAAATATCTCCGTCTCCTTTTAAGATGGCCATCAACAGTCCTGCTGAATAACTGTAACTCCCCAAATGTTTCCCTAAAGCACTGCTTTGACTTAGTCCTGCATAAAACCACCATGTGATTTGGTTTGAAATGGATGCTGCTCTATTGTGTCCAAGAGCCCATGTTTTGATTCATTTTAAAATGTTTTAGAGCAAATACTTAAAAGTTATTGCACAGAAAATAGACCAGTCTTTCATTTTCTTTCTTAGTGATGGAATGACTCAAAGAGTGCTTCTTCTCAAAATAAGCTGCATTTTGGAAGAGTTCCATGTGACCTATCGTTATTTTTGCTTACCCTTAGGATTACAGCATTGCACATACCAATGTATTAGTAACACATGGACTGGAAACCTGATCACTGAGACACATTGGGAAGAAATAATATGCAGAATATATGAAGTAGGACAGCTGACTCAAAATGCATTAACTTTGACTTCAAGCTTTCTGCCACTTCTAGGCAGATATAAGACAATACTCATTTACACTTCCTCTGCCTACATTTTCAAATAATGAAGAGTAGAAAATTAAGTCAGAATTGTAGCAGATCTTCCTTCCCATGAATAATAGGTACCTATTCCCTTAGTAATGCATGAAATACATCCTACCACAGTTCATACATTAATGCAGGTTCTGTGGATAAATTGTAGATCATTTGCTTATGGCAGTTCTATGTGTAGTGGGCATAATTATTTAAAAGTTCTATGATGTCCAAATGCTCCATGCCATTCCAATTGTGTGCTGCAGCATTTTCAGTGTGGTACTGCTTTGTGCTGTCATTCTGACATTGTTAATTGGACCATCATATAGTGTAAATAGACTTTAAATGTCACATCTACCATAAGAAAGTGCAACAAACTATTACAAGCCCTGAATGTAAATCAGACAACTGGCTCATTTGCTCCAGCATTTTAATAAGGGTTTCATCAAAGACCAATAAAAAATTGCTTTGTGAATTAACCCATAAGCACTCCTCCCACTGTGAAAAGCTATGTGAAACTGATCCATTGTTTTGCACCTCTGAAATGACATGCAACACCTTGATGAGGCAGAATGCATCACTGCTGAGCCTCATAAAGGCTAACTTTATTGCCTCTACATTGTGAAGCAACTCACCAAGTCAAAGGGTAGCTGCCTTACATGCCAGACTTTCTACTCTATTTGTCAATTATGTTTTACATTGTGTGTCTTGCATTGAATCCAAAACTATACTACCTGGCATTATTTTAAAATGAGATCTCTTTGATATGTCAAGCAAGAACTCTTCCTTAGTATGCATGTGCACACATGTGCGCGCGCGTGTGTGTGTGCACGCGTGCGCACGCGCGTGCACACACACACACACACACACACACACAAACACACACATATATATATATATATATATATACATTGAAATGATCACATAGAATAGCTGATAATCTCTTTCCAATATATATCTTATGATAAGTCTTTGACTTTGACATATCAGGTTTTAAAATTCACAATGTGAATTTTAATATCTTGAGTAGATTTAAATATTTTGTAGTTAGCATAGATCAAAGAAAAAAGAGTGGTTGCCAACCAAAGATTTGTTTCATTTCATATGAAGTTTTCTATATTTATAATATCATAAATATTCAAATAAATGTATTTTATATGTCTTGCCCATATATCGATTCCAATCCTTTGTAGCTGTTTTTAAATGAAAAATTCCATTTAAATCCACATTTATATATTTACATACATTGTCATTATTTTAAAATTTTCTTTTCTTCCAGATTAAAAAAAAATGTTCTTCTATAATTATCTTATAGAACATTCATAAAGTGAAAAGACAGTTCTGCATATTAATCTGCAGGTGTGGATCAACCACATTATATATCATTTAAGTAAGTTTGTCTAAGCTCCGCATCACAAGCTATTGACATAAAAAAGACAGATGGGAAAAGAACAGACCATATGACTCCTTTAGAATCCCCCTATTATCTCTAGGTTACATATTGGGGCTAAACAGGGGATTAAAAAGTCAAGATGGTGATCACTATCATACAATCAAATGCTCCACTTCTTTTTATATGTGTCATAATGCATAAAAAATGGATTTTGTGACATCGTTCACATGACTGTGACTTGATTTTTTTCAATACCAATGGAGTAAAATAAATGTTTAGGTTATTCACCCTTAAAATCCCTCCCCTCTGAAAAAAAAAGTTTGATTTTTCTTATTATTGGCAGGAGGTAAAAGCAATGGTCAGAGGTTAAGGGACAACATCTTATCCAGAGCAATTTCCTGAAAATCTTCAAAACTCCAAGCAATTCTGAAATGTTGGAATGTTTTAATTCCTTCTGTCCCAGAGAAGCCGTGGCACCCTTAGCAATGTCACTGCTCACACATAGATCTGGGGAGGGTGTTGTTATCGTGGAGCTATCAGAATTATATCTCTCTCCTAAATTACATTCATATTCTTTGGCAAACATCATGCAATGGCAGTTCACCATTTTCAACTATTCTTATATTCAAACAGCCACAAAACATGGCAATACAACTGCCCTTATCTGTGTTTAAATATTTTTGAAGTCTGTGTAAATCAGTGTATATATGTATGCTTACATGATCAGAATCTAGATATCATTCTGTGAATTCTATCAGCTAAATTTAATCTGTAAATGGATTACTTGAATAAAGAGGGGGAAATGTTATTTTGTTTCAGGAAAAGATTGAAGAACCTTTCAGAGAAAAGTTATAATGTTCTTTCTTCTTCTGCCATCACATCCTAGAGAATCCTTCATGGCCTATTAATATTTCATTCAGGGAGCACTGAAATTAAAAAAAACAAAACTTTTTTATTAATGTCAGTCTTTCCATGAATCCAAGTGATCAACTGCAGTAATTGCAACCCTGAACTTTTGAGGTCAGATGCAGGAGAAGAAATTTCAGAGACCCAACTGTTGAATGAGATTATTATATTAAAAGATTTAGTCTTGGCTTTTCTAGTCTGTAGGAACTCCAGCTAATTATTAATTTTGAAACCTAGAATAGAATAGAGCTGGAAGGTTAATGGTGTTTGCTGTCAGTTATAAAACAGCAAATGTAGGAATGAAAAGATAAAAAAAGCTGAGTCTAAGCAATAGGAAGAAGTATCCTCAATCCTCAAGAACCATCAATTCTATAATATATCAGGAGTATAAAGGATTTAAACTTAAGGACCCAATTTAGTGTACTCTTATCGTGCTGAATAATAACTATCATTATTTCCATTTGTTTTACAAAAACATTTTCATATTTTCATAAGAACATCCAAGTAATTAAGACTTGAGTGGCATATGCATTTAATAATAATACATTATTTAAATTCCAAATTACAGTAGCATTCAATTGAATGTATTATACCTATACCTCTTTAACTAGATAAACAGGAGAGGAAAAAATGGAGAAAGCAGTCTGAGCACTTGAAAAGTCAATGTCCTACAATTTGTACCTTGAGTTATTTTTCTATGGTAGGGCTTTATTTTAATCTTATCTTTAGTTTGACATTATTTCCATTCTATTTTGCAAAGCTGGGATTTTTTTCCCCCCTTACGTATCCAGCTTGGAAGCTGAACGTTACAGATCAAGATAAAAGAAACAGATAAATAATGTGTACTGTTTTTAAACAGTGGCCTGTGAAAACTCCTAAGTAAATGTTGCTTGTGTTATGTTATAATTTGTTTTATGTTCTTTCTCTACTATGAAGGACTTATACCTTTGCTTGAGAAGAATTGCTTATAAAAGATTTTTCCCTTCCTTGAAGTGACTAAACAATATAAATTCAGTTTACAACAATGCTTTGCTTATAATTTCTTCTGTGTATTTACTTATCCAAGTCAAAGAAAGTGCACTGAAACTTGTTTCTAAAAAAGCAGGGAAATAATTTTTAGTGAAATTTCCCTCAGTACAGGATTTGTGCACTTACCTAGAATGAATATTCTCTTTTTCATCAATCACATCTCCACATAACTTCCATCTTCTTGGCATTCTCAGTTCAGTACCAAGGGAAATCATGGAAAAATTCCTGCCATGCATTTTTTTTCCAGATTGGAGGTATGGATAACCATAGGGAGATTGCAGAATGATGGCTACCTGCATGCCCACTCAATCCCAAAACAATACAAGAATTATTTATTTGATTTATTTCCCAAATTTGTTACTTTTTTTACAGTGTTCCCTCATTTTATCTTCCCCACAAGGATTCTTTAGCAAAGGTCTGATCTAAGCAATGTCTGAAGAGTTAAGATTTTTAACTTTTGTAACAGAAAGGAGATTGCACATGAAATGAATTGTAAGAATAGGCAAAACCTAGTGACTGGTTAATGGTCTGCCTAAGGGAAACTCTTGTAGATAAAACCTTTGGGATGCCTGCTGCTTTCACAGTTTGACATCCTCCTCAACTTTCTCCTTCTCCTCTTTTAGAGAAAATCAAATCTGGACTCATACCCATTAGTGATCCTTGATCCATTGCAATCAATTGGGCATGCTTTAGCAAAACTGTTCATTTTTATTGCTTTTACTGCTGTACATTGCATAGCCCATGGAGGAAGGTCAAAGGGATACGACATTTCCAAACACTATGCAAAGGCCAGGTGATAATGTACAGACACAAATGCAGGTAGGAAGAAGAAAACCCTATACTTATTGTCATTTCGGGGCAGCTGGCTTGAATCACTGACAGCTTGTAGGCACATCTACATCAGCAGTGGGGCACTTTCAGGTCTAGGGGAGGAAATGCCTTGTATGTGATAAGAAACATTGACAGTCATTTAGCCAAAACACAAAGTACATTGGGAAGTGGCCTGAAGCAAGGTAGGTAGCCATTGTAGCATCAAGATTCACTCCTACATGTATGCAAATGCTCACATGCATATGCACTTCACTCATACTTTGGAACTGACTCATTTGCCCAAAATGGGCTCATGACAATTCTTTGTTCTTTCCTCACTTGTCCCCTGTTAAAATGTTAGAGGTTTATGTTGTCGTAAACCCACATGCAGTAATACTATACATATGAAAGTTACAGCTACTATACAGTATCTAACACTGGTAGCTCCTGACAAGCTATTGCAGCTACTATGGTTACAACATAAGACTGAATTTCTTTTCTGCAACATCTCTACCTGCCTGGATGAAGTCTTTCATCTGACAGGCAATATAACCCCATTCTTATTCCAGAGCAGTTTTGTAGTGTTTCATCTATGTGAAGTGCAAGTATGCTTTAGGTCTGTTGGGCATCTTTGTATTAAAGTCTGTAACACAGAGATGCTGACTTGCTCTTTTCTCCTTAGCTGTTTATGGAGCAGTTAGAGAGAAGTACAGGCACGGATCACTGTCCCAGGCAACTGGAACTTAAGGCACTGTGACCTCCTACTGTGGAGATGGCAATCAGTTTTACTATAATTTAAAAGATTCTGTGAGAGAAGAGTGAAAAGCATAAATTAGGTAATTAACTTTAAGAAGAGTTACCTGATGTTGCTATGGTACTGGCCTGCTTACTTGTTAATGACAACAGTCTGAGCTGCTGGTAGTGTCTTTCTTAAAATAGCTGGAAAAATCTAATTTTCTACACAGCAGAACTCCATAACCAGCTGCAATCAATAGGCTCCCTTTATCTTTGAGTGGTGTGCTGGGTATCAAGCTCAGTTGTGATGTGAGGAACAAATCAGACAAAGGGTGGCAACCTCCCCCCACCCCCAAAAAAAAAATCTTTCACAATTTCTCAATAGCTGCTTCTACTTGAGGAATTATCCAGGCATTGTATTGGTCTCTATATTTTAATCAGTTGCATTCTGAACTCAGTAGATATGATGGACAAAACTGGATATATAGAGAAACTTTATGTACTTTAAAGCATGTCTTTTTCTGTTCACAGGAAGAAGCAAGGGGAAGGATGAATTTGATCTTCCCTTTTTTGTGTGGTTTGACATACTCTTAGTATTTTGTTTTAGTCGCAGATTTCTCTCAAGGCCCACACAGCTGGGCACAACCAAGGAAGCAAGAAATACATATATTAAGATATTTTAATGCTTGCCTGACTATGAAATCTTATACAATTGTAAAAGGAATTTCCACATTTCATTTACAATAATTAAGGCAGAGTTTCTTGAATACTTCGCCATGTTTTTTTTTCTAAGATTTCCCCTCACCTTGGCTGAATTACTTCAGTGTGGAGAATTATCAGCTCATTCATGTGCTGCTACTTCTTCCATTTCTTTCTCAGTCTCCTGCCAAACTCTCATATGTAATTTGATAGTCTGATTTTTTTTAAAAAAATATTATTATGAGGACTCAAGTTTGCTTGATTTTTCAATATAAAGCAAAGAAAGATCTAGAAAATGTGTAATACCATAGAGCTATAAAATATGAATGCTTGCAGTTATTTACAGATCAAGTAACCAAGGTAATGGATATATAATTTATTTATTACATTTATTCTACTGTGTTATTTGTTTGCTTCCTTTGGAAATCTTGAATAAAAAAAAGGCTGGGAGAAAAGGTTCTAATAACCAAATTGAGTACCACTTCATTGGCTCTCTTTAAACTCTTATTTTAATACACTTGACCGAAGTGCGGCCTCTCTTCACTTTCATTTTAATGGGGGTTCTTGCTATTCTAAGCTATTCAAAATTAAATGTTTAATCTAAGAACATTGCTTCTTTTATATAATAAATGTTGGCATTAGACTGCTGATTAGCAAATGTGCTGCAAAATTGACCCTAGAACAGCTGAGGAGTAAGGGTTTTTAACTGTTTTAAACTTTTCCCTTTGTGACGATAATTTTGGATGGAAAGATAGTTTTAACTGACATGAATTTAAAAGTATGTGTTATAACAATCCCTTGAGTTGATTATAAGGTTAAATTCTAAGCCTTGGCAATGTAGTCCTAAATAATGATTCCTCGAAAGTAAATGCAGTAAAATGTTCAGGCTTACTATCAGGCAAGTACTCAGCCCTCAAATACTTATCTAATACTTAGATAAATACTACATTTATTAATACAGGGGTGGTTTTCTCTGTGGCTACAAACTGAATAATATGTATGCAATGAAATAACTTCCTTTTTTCTTTCTATAATATGTCAGTTTCCAAAGATACTATAAAGATTCACCATTTGATTAAATTTCCTGATTTGCAGCTTAGTATTTGACAAAAGTGGCTGAAATTACTTGTGTCACTTTTAAAAAAAAGACATTTGAACATTTGAAGGTTCCAGTTTGAATAGGAGTTTGGCCTGGAAATAAATAAATAACATAAACTATCAATAAAGGAGAATATTTGTAGCCCGGGTTTGAAATGAGGGGTCTTTGGTTTCGCTGTGAGATTTGTGACCTTCTGCATTTCTTCATGGAAATAGAGCAGCTTCATTATATTTTTTATTTACTTCAGAGCTAAGCTACAGCATGGGGAAATTCTCTCTTCTTTTTTCTATATACTAATAGACCCTGCCAATTCTATGACTATCATCAATGAATATTGATATGGCATACTAAATTGTTAATTACAAGTCCTATTCTAATGCTTATTCATAATTAAAGTTTGGCATCTAAAATGTGTTTTTATCCCAGCATTTTTTTCCATCATATCTATTCTACCCAAATTATATAATAGTTGTCTTCAAATATAGTATCTACATAGCTGCTATAGAGAAGACAGAGCAGAGTTATCCAGACTTGTTCTAGAACGGAGGACAAGAATCAGTAGGTTTAAATTGTAATAAAGTTAATTTTGATTGGACCTCATAATTCTTTTCCTAACTGTTCAGTAATGGAACTGAATGCCTTACAAAATGTTGGACTCTCCTTCACTGAAGTTCTTTAACTGGAATGATGACAATGGGTTGAAGTAAATGATCTCCAAGATATCTTACAAACCATACATTCTATAATGCATGATGAGGAAAAGTAGAGTATATATATATGAAAATAAAATAATCTAAAATATTTACTGAGAACCTCAAATCAGTTATTCCCAATTGCCTATTTATAACTTGCAATGAAATGATTAAGTAGTGAATTAAATGCTGTATACAAGAACTATTCTCTCTCCCCAACAGTTCCAATCTTAAATATCTGAATTAGGAAATCATCCTCATATTAGTGAGTGTACTTGATTTGGTTGCTCATTTATTATTTAATAATAATGAACAGCTTTATTATCACAGAGAATGGACTGAAACTGCAGGCAGGAAAAAAATTGAATGGTTGTTTGAAGAAATAAGCTCACTGTTTGACTACTTTGTATTTCCCAACTTAATGAGAAAATGCTAAGTATGTTCTTCTCAGCCTCTCAAAAGGGGAAGGTTAGATAACTCAGTCAAGGGCACTTCTTTGATCACTACATATTCATGATATTTGAATTGAAGACTGGTTATCATTTCCTTTAGCCAATTTGGTATTTTAAGCTGAAAGCAGATCACTGCTTCATTTTGTCACATTTTTTTCAGTTTATAACAGTAAATTTTCCCCCAATAACGACAGTAGATATAAATTCATAATAATATAGCTTTACTTCATAATTGTGGGGTTTTTAAATTAAAAACACAATGAGACAATTTTAGAGTACTTTCATTGTCCTTTATTTGCAGACCCTAAGAAAGAAAGAACACTCTGAGTGAATGACAATCACCATAACCTCTGACATGCTAGATACAGTGGCTTACGTTTAGTATTAGTGTCAAGGTTAGGGTTAGGGTATCTGACTTTATGACCTTTCATAATTTTAAATCCTACCTTTTTAAAGACTTTATTGAAGAATATTAATTAAATGTTACTTGGTGGCCATTTATAGTTTTAAAATGGAAACTAAAGAAACAAACAAAAAGCCCAATTCAAATCACAATAATGTTAATACAATTGCTCTCACAACAGAACTGAGA
>NW_015386707.1:388149-422869 GCF_001527695.2 Protobothrops mucrosquamatus
GGTTATTTGTGATTATATGTAAAATTTTACAATGCATATTCATATATAATAGCATTACGTTAAATTAATATTTTAAAAATATTAATTACATCAATTGGTTTTTAACAGCTAACATTTTATTATTAAGTACTGGAAATATTGGAATCTAATATACATGGAAAGGATTTATGAAGTATGGCTGATTGTTTGTTATAGTCAATTAAATTGTTTGATTAAAGAATTATACATTTCAAGATCTGGAAACATGGTATAATGTTCAGGTACAGAAGTTTAATACCCATAAATGTAAATCACAATATTTAGTTAACTGAAGACATGATTATGTTGATTCTCCAAGAAAATGACATCCTTACATAGAATAACCTTTTCCAGCATACTTCCCTTTTCAAGTGTTACAAGTTACAGATAATCCAATATTCAGTTTTGGTGACTAAAGGACATTTTGCTGGAGATTATATGGATTACAGATACATGAAAAAAACTGCTTTGGGGAAGGCTGGTCTACTTAGATTATAATTCCTTTATGTTATCTGATTAGATTAGTTGCTAAATTGAATATTTCAGGGATCAGTCATACAATAATTTCTTATTTGTATGTTTTTCTACATTCTAAAGCAACAGATGGTAAATGAATTTTGCTTTTATTTAATATTGACTTCTTGTTTAGATCATTGCATTCTTCCCATGTGTCAGTGTGTCTCCATCAGCATGTCATGTAACATCCCACAGCATTCAGGCTGATTGATTTTTCCTCTGAAGGAGTCAATAGCACCTCATAGAACATGTCTCTTTGCTAAGGTTTACCTGCTGGTATTTTCCCAGTCTGTACAACACAGTGAAGGAGAGTTTTGTCTGAACAATCTCTGTACAAAAGAAAGGTTTCATATGTCTGGGTTCTAATAACATTGTGATACAATGGCATTTATCCAATTTCTATCACTGCTGTAATATGAAGGCACTACTCCAGATTATTTCTTAAGGTGGCAGGGGCTGCATTTTTTTCTGAACAACATCTGCTAGCAATGCATTTTTCCATTTCCATTTCCTGTTTTTTTAAAAAAATACAGTTTGGTTTTAACATTTTTGCTCTAGACCAGTGATGGCGAACCTTTTAGAGACTGAGTGCCCAAACTGCAACCCAAAACCCACTTATGCATCCTCGAGTGCCGGGTGGGTGTGGCCAATTGGGTGGGCGTGGCCCATTGGGTGGGCATGGCTGTGGTGGTAACGGCAGACTGGGTGGGACTAAAAAGTTCAATCAATCAATTCCAACTTTGCAAGATCTTTTTTTTTCCCCGCAAGAAGTTAAAATTGACTGATTGAACCTTTTTTTTTTTTTTTTGCACACGGCGGCGGAGGCCTTAAACAAAAAGGTTTTATAAAACCCAGCTAAAGGCCTAGGACTGGGGCGACGGCACGTGTGCCCATAGAGAGGGCTCTGAGTGCCGCCTCTGGCACCCGTGCCATAGGTTCGCCACCACTGCTCTAGACCTAAACCTTCTGGCACAGTTTTACATTTGAAAGTAGGAGCCACAAATAAAACATTTACTTTGCCTTTTTATATGTACACACATATGCAGGTAGTCCTTGAGTTACAAATGTAATTGAGTCTGCCCATTCCATTTGTAACTTCAGGACTTATAGGAGTGAATCTCGTACCTTGAATATAATCACTCCCTGCTTTTACCCACACATTCGCTAATCCAATGTGCAGCTCGTTAAGTGCACATGAGGTATCTCAGGGTGGGGAAGGCCATGGGGGGCTAGTGATTGAATAGGCCATCTGTTTCAGGGCCTCCACTGACCCACTGAGATATCTCATTCTCATTCTTCCCACAATTGCTTCCCCCCATCCTGTCACACCGGGTCACTTACCTTGCAAAGATCTAGCAAGCTGTCTTCTCTCAAGCTGTCTCCTCTCCACATTGATATGCATTCTGTTTTCACCAGTATAGGCCTTTCCAGACGCCCTCTGTTGCTGAGAATGGAGGCCTGGGTTGATGCGTGCATTACCCCTGGCCTCTTTTTCACTGGCAAGGGTCTTTCCTGAAGGCCTTTGCCAGTGAAAATGGATGCCAGGGAGTGACACACACATCAACCTGGGGCTTTGTTCTTGATGAGAAAGGCTTTTGCAAAGATGGCAAAAGATTTTGCAAATGGAGGGAAGGCTTCAATGTTTCAGGCCTTCCCTCCATTTGCAAAGCCTTTTGCCACAGATCTCATCTAGGCCTCTGTTTGCAAAGAACAGAACCTAAAGTACTGTGATATCATGCAAGATCAGTAGCGTGAGATCTCTCCCTACTGATCTCATGTGATCTTGAGGTACTTTAGGCCTCCATTCTCTGTGAATGCACTGAAGGCTTGAATCAGCGAAACAAGCCAAGAAAGTGAAGGCTTTCTAGATCTTCGCAAGGTGAGTATCCACAGGCCTAGTGCCTATGGAGATCCGGTGGGGAGGGAATAGCTATGGTGAATGTTGCAGTGCCTCTGTGTCGTTTGTAAGGGTGAATGACTGCCATGGTGCTGTAACATTTGTAATTTTGGGACTTTTTCATAAACACTACGGGGAGCTTATCGCATAACTTTGAATGTTAACTAGGGGAATGTTTGTAACTCAGGGGTCACCTGTACATTAATTTGTCTGAACTAAAATAAAGGTTATATTATACCTTCCCTATCACAGTATTTCACCTGGATGTTTGCATAGATAAATCCAACATACAACTCTTTTCTGCTACAATTATAATTTATTTGTAGCTACAGTTGCTATTCTATTCCCATTTTCATTTTTTTCTGGAGACCAATAGTGGCACAGGCTTGCCTTAGCTTAATTGTGATGAATATTATTTGTTCCTACAGTGTTCATCCAAGATTATCTACTATCAATAAGAAACACATTCTCTACTTATTTTGTTTACATTGACTTCTTCCAAGCAATCATAATTTTTCTTCATCTGTAACATATGCTGAATTCAGAGCTGTTATATCCATTAGGCAACAGCTAGTTTAGATATATTTATCAAATGCATATGGCTGTCCATCTCAAAAGAAGTGACTCTGGGTGATGTACAATAATTAAATAAAACAAATATTTAAAAGCAATCATTATTACAATATAAAACAGTCATTGTTAAAATTATATAAAAATCCCCAAACATAGAAAAGAGCAAAAACTAAGCCACAATCATCTTAGAATATCAGTGGTCCCCTGGACCCTCAAGCCTCATGAAAAGCCACATCTTAAGGAATTTACAGAACATTAACAGTAATGGAGCCAACCCCATTTCAGGACGATAATATTCCATAAACCAGGCTCCACAGATAAGGGCCATTGCCTGGGACCTACCTGATGTACATTCCTAGGTGTGGGTACCTACAGCATGTCCTCTTTGCTACTGATAATAACTCATCGTATGGAGATGAATGAGCTCCACCAGTGGTTTCATGTAGATGTTGAGTAGAAGAGAAGAGAACACCAAACTTAATGAGTACTGAGAGCAGGACCTTTCTTCCTCACTTATCACCAACTGGAATTGACCCCAGAGAAAGGAGGTGAACCAGCTTTCCACTCTCAATAATCCGAGCCAAAAGAGAAGGCTATCGTGGTCAATGGTATCGAAAGCTCCTATCAAGTCAAGTAGGACAAAAATGGATGCATAAACCCTATCCTGCCCTCGCCAGAGGTCATTAAAAAGCAGAGCCAATGCAATTTCTATCCTGTATTTGGGCCTGAATCCTGACTGAAAGGGATCCATACAGTCTGCTTCTTTGAAACTCCTCTGAAAATGTTGCAGAACAAACCACCAAAATCATCTTCCCAAAAAGGAGAGGTTTTCTTTCTTGAGAAAAATTTGTTCAGTTGTTTCCCACTATATAAATACAACACTGGCTGTATAGAGTTTCTTATCCAAGGCTTCAAGGATGTTTCCTTGATGAGGAAAACAAGCTAAGATTATCTAAGACAGGGGTCTCCAACCTTGGCAATTTTAAGACTTGTGGACTTCAACTCCCAGAATTCAACTCTCAGAACTGGCTGAGGAATTCTGGGAGTTGAAGTCCACAAGTCTTAAAGTTGCCAAGGTTGGGAACCTCTGATCTACGATGCTGATTATTATTTATAAATCTCTATATGGCTTGGGCCTTGGGCATCTTTTGAAATACTTTTTACAGATAGAATCTGCATACTTAAATTGAGAAGTAGGCATTCTGTTTGTGGGCTCTTCTCCCTATGGAACAATCTTCCCCTGAGGGTAAGTATAATCCCTTCATTTGTGATATTTGAGAAATTCATGAAAACTCCTGAACACCTTTGGGATGATAATTTTTATATTGTATCATAATGGTTATTTTATGATATGATTGTAATTGAATTATTTTAGGTTTTGATTTCTACAAACTGTAATATGCTTGTGATTTAGGCAGATTAAACTGCATCAATAAAAAGTAAGTGGTCCAGATTTCATACCTTTGCAAATTTCCTATGCAGCTTATATTCATACTTGAAATCCTGACCAGTTTACATTATGATTATGATGGAGCTGAGTTGAATGATGACAATGCAAAGAAAAATTCTACTTATCATATGTAACATCTTGCTGACTGACATCCCCCAACCCTGTGAATCTCACTGTTGAAGATACTGCATCTCTCTTACTGACATAATTCCTTTTAGCTTTAGTTTCATTGTTCTTCCCTTGCAATTCCACAGTTTTCTTTTTTAAAAACCATCTTTTATTAGTGCATTGCATTATAACTGGTTCTTCTGCAGCTATTAATTTTGACTTGCAAAATGTCAAAATTTTGTGCTTTGCTGGACTTAATAATTTCACCCCTGTCCACCACCCAAATTTTATTTCCCATGGAAGTTTCAAATGATATCACAGGTTATTGTTTAGGCAGCAAATCAAAACATTACATTTAATATATTAGATGTGCAAATACAGTTTTCTTTTTCTTCTTGTATGCTAGTCTTGGTGAAAACTCAGCCCATTCCTCTTTGGGTAAAGTGGCTGTGAATTCTTTTCAGTAATGGATGCTCATACCATTGCTTTTATCCCTACTTTTCTAGTACTAGTGTTGGTATTTTCCTGGTTTTCTGCAAAATATTCATGTTCTTTGTTAGCATCTCATGGTCTGCTGGATTTTTGCAATACACACCTGTGCTATACTGTAGTGTTTGGGCTCCTATGGGATTACAGTAATGTGCATTTAGAATAACTGGATTCCCAAAGTCTTGTAAACCCCATAGTGATCTGTGTAGCTTGGTTCCATGTTGTTGTTTTATTCTTCAAGACAAATTACTGACTTCTTGATGGAAACTACTTGGTACCACCCTAGAGTATTGTGGATTTTCCCCTGATGAATTGATTCACAAGGGGTTTGATCAGGCCAAAGCATCTTTGAAGCAATGTGCCTCCCTTCTCTTTGCTTCCATTTATACTATTCTATCTACATTGTATTAAATTTATATTTATGTTGCTTCTAATTGGTTGCATTATGGCTGCAATAATCCCTACCTAATTTTAGTAGGGTTGTAGAAAGCATTAGACTTGCTACAAATTTAGATAGCTTTATATTGGTATAATGCCTTATAGATTCTAGTATTTATCTATAGGTATCTAGCTTAACTATGTATAGCTTCAGATTACAGATTGCAATGTTACAAATTGTTGTTATAGTCTATATTTTAGTATAGCAATATACTATATGCTATGCACTATACCCTTTACTGTACTATACAGTACTATACTATACTATACTGTAGTATATATATAGAGAGAGATTATATACTGTAAGACAATAAGATGTTATTTTAATAATGTAATATTTTATTCTTTCTACTTCTACTTTTGAATTGCTTTTTAAAGTTATTTGTTTTATGATCTGCAACTGAAATAAAAATAAATTAAAAGTAAACTGCATGTTGTCCAGACCACAATCACTTGCTGTTCTGCTCTTCCATAGAGTTAAAAAAAAATAACATGAAATTCTATAACATCACTTTTCAGTATGCTGCACTTCCTTCCAGTGTATAATTCAAGCATTGTCTGTGAAGTAGACAGCATACATCAGAAAACAGTTGCACAGGGAGGCAAAGAAATCCTGCTTAGAATTTTTAATAAACTATTTTCTTATAAATTGAATTTGAAACAATACAAAACAAAACTGTTATTTATAGTGCCAAAGAGAGATAAACAGATTTGTCAAGAATGTTAGGACATTAAAAAAAATCCAGAGAAATTAAAAGTTTGGAGGAATATTTTCAGTGTGTGTTTGTTTAATGTTTAAATGTAGGATGTCTTCTCTGATACTGTAAGAAACTTTTGAAAGTGACGAAAACTGAATTTTGGTGCAACAAGGAAACAGGGCACAGGAAAATCAGGAAAGAAGTTTTATTTATGTTACCTGCCTCCAAAAATATAAAATGATATTTGACAGATAAACACTTTATGACATGAGAATATAAGCTTATTATATATTCTATGGTCCATGCCAGTTTATCTGAGTATAAAACTCAGTGATGCAAGTGATGCAAGTGAAAATTCAAAGGTGAATACCGTATATGGTAATGTGAAATGGTAGATACAATTTACTTTTCTTCCAAAGTAAGCTGTGGCATCTATCTGGACTGCTAATCTTGGCTGGTCTTTGAAAACTAAAGTAGAATTGGATTCTTGAATGGAAGGCCGTAAAGAAATCCCCAGGCTATAGATTGGAAAGTTGAAAAAAATATGTTAAAAGACAAGGACAAATAAGAAAATCTCTATTAATAACAGTCATTAGGAGATAAGATTAACTTGGCTGTTTGATCTCACATCATAATTTTCAGAAGGACCAAGATATTCTCAAGGACCATACAGGAACATACTTTTATTTTTAAATTATAGATTTTCATGAATTTCCGCATAGGCTAGGTAATTATTAAAAGTATAAGGTAGTTAAATAAACTAAAAGGATTGGATTTTGTGTCCCAAATAATATTGTTAACTTTGAAATACTGTGTAGATTCACTGAGAATATAGTAATGGGATGAGTCAAATCTGCATGGTAAGGGTTCTTAAAATCAAGCTCATCTTTTAGAGGAGATATGTATATAGCTGCAGTTATTTTCTACATACTAATTAAGGAAATGGCAGGGAACTACTATAAAAATATTTTTCAGCATTTAGTAGCTACTTTTAATCTTGCCTAAATACTTGTTTGTTCTTCCCCTACCTCTGCCCTCCTTCATCAAATCATCTGAATCCTTTTTATATCATTTCAACCTAGGAAAGTTAAAATCATAAGACTGTTACTAGGATTAGTTGATTGTACAGTATTTGCTTTGAAGTTTCACATAGATGAACAGATGGCTAGCAATTCTACACCCACAGGATTAATAAAGTGCTGTCATTTCAGATCAAGGCTACAATTTGTGAATACCAGAATACAAAATTCATTTTCTCCAAAACAGGACATCTCAACATTAGGCTTGATCATAAAATGATTAATGGTTAAATAAAAAGTTTGAAAAGCTGATTGTTTAATCTGTGTGTAATTCCATCTAAAGTCAAGCAGATTTAGTCTACTGCATTAAAAGGGCATAGTTAAACCTATAGAAATTTAAATAAATTGAAATCAACATGGCTTAAACATAATTTATTTGGGCTGATCACACCATATTTATTCTCTCTTGGCTTTACAAGGAATTAATTTCACTATAGAATATTTCAAGCGTATAGGGGGAGGGGAAGCTACTGTATATACAGATGAAAAGCTTGTGAAATTCACCAGCATTGTTATAAATTATTTTTCCATTAGTTGAAAGGAAAATGGTGGGAAGTTACAATGAATCACAACTAAAATATTTTCATTTTTGAAATGCAGTGACTTCAGACATTGAAAAACCAAAATGATCTGGTTAAGTCCCACTACTAACTTCACTTAGATTTTTTCAGGAAGTTGACTATATACAGCACAGTTATATAGAAAAAGTTATGAGACCCCGGAATCCCTGGATGTAAGATTGAGCATATATAATGCCTGTGTTAATTGTTGTTGGGTTTTTTTTTCTTTTTCTCAACTGCTGAAATGGTTTATATCTTGTTTTAAGCATTGTTAGTTGCCAGGGTCTTTCTTTTGAGATAAGCAGCATTATAACTTGAATAAACAAACACATTCAATGAAAGACAAATTCCATGACTGTTCTTTTTTTCCTATGTGTTAAACAAGTTATAACTGCTATAAATATGTATACTTATTAAATTATTTCACAAATGCAGCAAGTGATAAGATTTAACATACACAGTGATCACACTCTTGCATCTAAGCTTTTATAAAGGAGAAAGATTGATTAATTAAAAACTACAGCTCCTTTACATAGCTGGTCATTGCAAAGGTTCAAGGACAATCACGGTTAATGCTGTTTTTCTGTTTTGAGAACACTCAGCAATCCAGTTTCATTTCATAAATTAGGCAGATTTGTCCTCTTCAGACTTCAGGTTGGAGGACTATGTACAGTACTGCTGGCTCAGGGAACAGGTGTAAAGATAAGGAGACCAGCATGAATCTGATTTAAATATCCTTTAAATCTTTCCAAATATTTTATTTATTTAAAACATTTGTATAACTGCCCATCTTAAAACCAACTCTGAGAAACTTACAACCAATAAAATACGATTGAACCACAACAATAAATTTAAACACAATAGAATATAAAATATCATTTCCTGATGCAAACTCACTCTGTCCTCACCTTATCCCAGTGCCTAGAGCAGTGGTTCTCAACCTGTGGGTCGGGACCCCATTTGGGGTCAATCGACCATTTCATGGGGGTCGCCAAGCAAGGCTGTCCGCCTTTTTTGTCCGCCATTTTCCCCCCCTTTTCCGGCGGGTGCCTTACCTCCCTTGGGCTGGGCCAGCTGGTGGTCGGCCTGCTCTGTCTCTGCCGCTTGCCAGCTACGCCTCAGCCGGCGCAGGGGGTGGAACCATGCATGCGTGGCGCTCCCGGGCAGGGAAAGTCCTCGACTTACGACCGGTTGGGTAGTCCTCGACTTATGACCAGATTAGTCCTCGACTTACGACCGGTTTAGTCCTCGACTTACGACCGGTTTAGTCCTCGACTTACGACCGGTTGGGGTCGCGGCATTAAAAAGGTTGAGAACCACTGGCCTAGAGGGATGAGCCAGATCCTTAGTGCTCTCTGAAAGGATAGAAGGCTGGGGGCCTATCAGATCTATAGGGAGAGGGTTTTCATAAAGCAGGGCAAGGCGCATATAGGGCTGGATGTACATGTGCTGACAATCAGAGCTCAACTGTCAGCATGGAATTAAGAGAGGGGAAAAAAGAAAGGAAAATCTCAAGACTTCCTCAAATTAACAAAAGTAGAAGAATCTGTGATGGGGAGGAGATTGAAGAGGAGAAAAGATGCAAGTTATAACTATTGGCCGGCACTCAGCAATAAATTCCTTCTGATGCTGAGTTAACATAACTACTTACAATATTTATTTACACCCTGAAGACTCTTTTCACTTACATATCTTAACTCTTTTTTTCCTCCAGGAAGCTGATATAAACTCTTGGCTTTCAGCTTCTTACTGAGTCCTTATGAGATTCTATGGGAAAGTTGAAGGCGATCCAGTTGAAAGGTTATCCCCAAAATGGCAACTCAGTCCAGATAATGAGAGTTCTGGGGAAAATTAAGTAAAAAAAGAATGTACTCTAATTATTTCACTAAAACTGTGGCTGGGAGATTTCTTGTAAAGTTTCCAAGCTTGTGTATTTACCCCAGATTAGTATTAAAAATCCCTTGTTCAAATTCTTGCTTCCTTGTGTTGCCTTTCTTTGTGAAAAACAAGAGAGTCATTCAAAGTTGGGCTAGACATTTGTCTCCTAAATCCTTGGTTTATGTGGCCAGGCACACTATGAATCCAAACATGGAACTGCCCATGAAATCCTGACTACAGTATTGATGGAAGAATCATCACCATCACCATCACCACTAATAACTATTGCAGGAAAGAAGATGGAACCAACACCTTACAATAGGGGTCTTAAAACATGGCCCTTTTATGACTTGTGGACTTCAACTCCCAGAATTCCTCAGCCAGTGTGCCTGCCCTACAAGTATAAGTATCCACAGAAGCTTCTTGCTTTCAACAGAATAAGGAACTTCAACACAAGCACTTTCCCTTTCTTACATGCACCACCACATATATACAAAAGAGGCAGGGCTTCCTTTATAACAATATAAAATTGCTTATTAAAATTTCCCCCCCTTTCCATACCCCCCATTTCCCATCCCCCATAGATCGCCCCTGCTTAGAAAATCACATAGCAGATTTACTTCATGTTATAATGTATGGTTGTACAGGTTAACTTGCATCAATATATACTGCTCCTTGGAAATTGCATTTATATCACTGTTCATTATGAAATGTAAACATTAATTAACTAAAATGGCCTACACGACTATTGCACCTAGCAAAAGCAGATCCCTGAAGCATCCTTGAAATATTGCTTTTGTGCTGAAATACATTGCTATCATATATACATTGAATCTACAATAAGGTTTCATAAAAGTTAGTGATCAGTTATATTGGATAATATCAAGTAACAAAAAGTTTTGAGCCAGGGTCAGATGGTGACATTTTTCAATACTTTGCTCAGCAGTTTATCAGAGCATCATTTGTGGTCTGAAAATGAAAAAGTGTGTTTCATTGTTTTGGGTTTACAGAGCTTTTGAGCATCTGGTCTTGGCCATAAACTTATGTACCCTTGTTAACTCAGTGGATCTAAAATACTCAGCCTAAAAAGAGCAAAGGTCACATTTGGTAACTATAAACCTGAGTCCCATATCTTCAGAGAGTGTTTTTTTAAGCATATTTGATGATCCTTGTACATTCTTGAGGTATAAGATCCTTCAGAATCAATTTCCAAATGATGATCCTGGAAAGAGAGAACCTGAGTGAGAGAGATTTGTTTCTGTTGGGAACTTATTATATCTGCAGCTGTTTATGTAATCCTTATGAATCCCCAGAATCTGAAACATAATATAAATGTTCATATTTTCTACATTTCTTCATCTCTTTATTTGCATTTCATTTCAGTGCTTTGGTAGATTCATTCCACTGGAATTCTATTTTGTTTTGTTTTCAATCTTTCCTCCCATTACTGATCCTAATCACTAGTAGAAAGTCTTAGATCAATTTAAAAGTTATACGCACTTGAGAAAATATTTTTTGTAATGAACTAATTGGAGCTGAACAGCCCTTAGATGTCAATAAGCGAAGTGAAGATGGAAAGGACTGAAGCTGTCAAATTGTTGTCATTCAACAGTGGGTTAACCTAAATTATGTGACAATGTCACGGCGAAATAATTGTTCTTCAACTCCATACTGCAGTTAATGTTTGGGGGCAATTGACTAGTTTCATCAAGAAAGATAGGAGCCATGCAATGTTGTGACATGTCAAATTATGAAGCTGTTGCTTCTGCAGAGGTCTCTATGTAATAATGTGGAAAAGAATGAGATGCTGTTTCTTGCTGTTTCTACATGTTTGAGAGTGGTTGGTTCAGGACATTGGCTCACTCAGACTTAAAGTTCTCCTTCAGAAACGTCTTGCCAGAATGTGCTTTTTTTCTATGCCTTTTGCTTCAAGATGAGTGTTGTTTTTTTTAAATGGAAAAGAAAGGAGAAAAATATTATTAACATCATGGGAAATTTATACCAACCTATTTTCTGGTCTCATCATCAAGATGCATTAAATGTCACACAGTGTTTATTGTAAGATATTAAATCCTGAATCTTTTATTTTGCTCATTCATCAGCATAAAACAATTATCTAAGTACTAATTTATGTACCATAAAATACAGATATGAAAGTTAAGGAGATCCTGTCTGATCTCCAAATCCATTAAAATTAAGTCCACTTTTCTTGATCGTGCCTCAGCAATTGGCATTACCTCAGAAGTTTTTGCAAGCTTTGAGCTGGCTAGAATTTTGATGGACCTCTAGAAAATCTCAGGCTTGCATAATAACACGAGAGGTTGAAGGACTAAGCTAAACTAAACTAAACTAAACTAAACTAAACTAAACTAAACTAAACTAAACTAAACTAAACTAAACTAAACTAAACTAAACTAAACCAAACCAAACCAAACCAAACCAAACCAAACCACACCAAATCTATGGAAGAAGACAATGGCTAATACTTCTATTGTTATGAAAACTACATTTATATAGTGGAGCTCCTTCAACATCTACTAAGATACCCCAGAGTATTGACAGTTCTCTCTGGAATAGCATGAGTGTTGACGAGGAGAGAAGGTACAATGAAAAGGGGAAATTAGAAGAACATTGGGTGGCTGCCTTGAGCAAATGCAAACAATTTTCAATTTCTGTATTACATCTGTGATACCAAGCTATCATGTCTGTAGTTTATATCATGACAATAATTAAACCTTTATTATTCCTCTTTCATTGCTTGACTCTATCTCTGCTCATCCACAATTTAGAATAGAATAGAGCTGGAAGGGACCTTGGAGGTCTTCTAGTCCAGCCCCCTGCTCAAACAGGAGAACCTATACCATCTCAGACAAATGACTGTCTAGCCTCTTCTTAAAAATCTCCAGTAATGGAGCGCTCACGATTTCTGGAGGCAAGCTGTTCCACTGGTTAATTGTCCTCACTGTCAGGAAGTTTCTCCTTAATTCCAGGTTGCTTCTCTCTTTGTTCAGTTTCCCACCATTGTTTCTTGTCCTGCCCACTGGTGCTTTGGTAAATAATGTGACGCCCTCTTCTTTGTGGCAGCCCCTCAAGTACTGGAATACTGCTATCACGTCTCCCCTATTTCTTCTTTTCTTTAGACTTGCCAGACCCAAGTCCTGCAGCTGTTCTTCGTATGTTTTAGTCTCCAGGCCCTTTATCATCTTAGTTGCTCTTCTCTGAATTTTTTCCAAACTCTCAATATCTTTTTTGTGATATGGTGACCAAAATTGGCTGCAGTATTCCAGGTGTAGTCTTACTAGGGTTTTATAAAGTGGTAGTAATACTTTGCGTGATTTTGATTCTATGCTTCTGTTTATACAACCTAGGATTGTATTAGTTTTTTTTGGCTGCTGCTGCACACTGCTGGCTTATAGTCAAGTGATCGTCCACTAGAACTCCTTCCCGCTCTTTTTCAGTTAGAAAAAATTAAGGGACAGATCCAGTGCCAGTTGCTTATACTGCATTTTTTTTAAAAAAAAAATGGAACAAACCCAGCTATTATTTGTTTTCATGGTTTCTGATTGTTTGATTATCTTTTCCTATTTTTTCTGCTTCAAATGAGAGAAGCATTTTGAAGAATAAAATTGGCTTTCTATTTTATTTAGGCTTCATAGCAATCTGTCTCAACAGATTACACTTGTCTTCCAAGCCCCTCTCTCTCTTTAAAAATGGAGCCTCCATGGGGGGAGGGGGAGAGGGGGCACAAATGATTTGTAAGGTACCTTCCTTTCCTTTAATGTCACTAGGGTTATTCTCTTTTTGCCAAAAAGATAGCAAAATTAACAAGCCATTTCCTGAAATAGTTATATTACACACAAACAGATATAATCACACCAAGTTCCAAACTGTCAGAAGATAAAATCAGGTCCTGTTCCAATCTGGGAGGATGCTGTAGAAATGAGCTGAAGGCAGACCACATTTTGGAAAGGAGGTCTCTTTTTTTAGTTGCCAGAAACTTCAGTGACAGCAGCATGTTTCTGGGGTGGCTGTCAAAATGGAGTTGAGAATGGGTGGGTTTTTTATACCTTCTTTGGGGGTTTGTATTTGAGGTGCCTATTCCTGTGCAATGTACTTTGATCTATGGTTGAGTATGCCCTTTTGGTATTCTGATTGTTGTTGCCTGACTCCCATTATGGCTTGGAGGTCCTGTCCTGTCCTGTCCTTGGAGCTGGATGGGGGATGTAAATTTTAGGAGTCTTTGTTTTTCTAATCCCATCAGCTCCAGCCTTCTTGGCCCCAGTCTTCCTGAATAGATAGAAGAAAATCTGTATTTCTAAAGGCTAGTCTCCTCAGTTTCTGCCTGAAGCGGAGAGCCTGGGGCCTGTTTCTGTTTAAGATTTTTTTTTCCCATTTCTCCTTTAGGGGAAATATAATATGCTGCCTCTTTAATATTCCTTAAAATATTTCATTCTATGAGGGGGGGGCTGACTTCTTACAAAACCATAGGTTCTCCAGCCATGGTCCATGATTTGCAATCCCACTTTCCTTTGTTTCCAATTTCCAGTTCATATTTCTGGGAAATCAAAACAAGAAAAACTAAGAAGCAAAAGAAATGGGACAATGGAAGTTCAAATTAAACTTTTTAAAATATACATATTAGATATTCATAAATATGTTTATAGGTATAAAGATTAATAAATAGTAATATGATCCCATTAGGTATGAATCACCCCACCACAAATTGAGTGTGGATCACTTTACCACAAATAAAGATGTGATAGAGAGTGGTTTTATCCAGTTTTCTATCAAGGAATGGACTCTGGGGGGATTTTTTTTTTAAAGTGCCATAAAATATTTTGAGCATTTTCCAACCTGAGAAAGTTGCACAAAACACAGTAGTGGCCTAATTTCATTTTTATCTCTTTTCAGACCTTCCTATCAACTTAAGGAGATCACAACATAAAAGAGTATTTTGATTTTAGAATTATACTGATATTTATTTAATAGCATTTTTATAGGTAATATATGCAAGGAACATCAGTCTATATGAATTTTCTGTAACAGTGCTTTCTAGACTTATACTAATCATGAAAAGCTCTCAAAACAACTGTGATTTATAAACAAACATGAAGCCGCATACTCTGGTGTAACTATTTCATCAATTAATTATCCGTACCTTTTAGTTAATGAGCATGTTTGAGATCAGGAACTCTGTCTCTAAGAACACGGTCATAAAGTGAAGTTTCATGTGGCCATGTCAACTTAGAATGGCAGTTTTTACAGTTCCAGTTGATGTTGCTAGATGAATCCTATGTCATTAGTCACAACATAATGTCATGTGATCACCATATGTGATATCCTGCTGGCTTTCCCATTGACTTTGCTTGTTGGAAGCTGACTGTTGAGGTTACAAACGATAATCAGGATGCTGCAAGCATCTTAATTGCTAGCTGGTTGTCGTGCCTGAATTGCAATCATGTTACCATGGGATAACATGCAACAGCCACAATTATGAGTACCAGTAGTAGTAACTTGAATGAAGGAACATTGAATGAGGACTACTGGTATCCATGTTAATTGTATCCTACAATTCATTTGTTAATGATTAAATAGTGTTTGCTTCACTGAGTGAGATCATTTAGTATCTTCAAATCTTCTGTTAACTTTAGATCTCAATGGCACCAAGAAGCTTCTTTTTACTTACATCTGATGTAGACTTTTTTAGCTGGCTTGGCTGGTTCTCATCCAAGAATATAAAGGACTGGATCCATTTTAATCCATTTTAAGATAACAGGAAAATAGTTTCACTTGGTTTCAAGCAAGCCTTGATTTCCCGAGACAGGATATTAAAGTTTGTTCTTTATCTGACTTTTGAAATAATAGTTCTTCCAATAAAGTTTGGAAAGGGTTCTCAATTTTTTTAGAAATTTCATACTTTATTTTAGTTTCAAATGAAGATTGTTTCTTTGGCTGGACACTATTTTTATTGCTGAAGTTATTTTATATTTTCTACTGTTTTCAGTTTTGTAAAGCCTTCAGCATTGTCTGGAATTGGCCATCTACAAATTCAATAAATAATGATTAATTATGAACCTTAAATTTTATCATTATAATAATATATAATTTAATGGAACTGACAAATATGTGAGTGGGATTTTA
Source organism: Protobothrops mucrosquamatus (assembly GCF_001527695.2). Taxonomy (NCBI): domain Eukaryota; kingdom Metazoa; phylum Chordata; class Lepidosauria; order Squamata; family Viperidae; genus Protobothrops; species Protobothrops mucrosquamatus. The sequence continues at coordinate 403,995 of NW_015386707.1, forward strand.
AATTTTTTAGGTTGTAATAATAATAACAATCTGCAAGCTTTCTCACATTACAGTAGTGATGTGACACAACTATTATGAAAAGTAAGGATGTAAAAGAAATTCACCAAAGTATGTTAGAGAAGCAGAATTATGAGACATCATTACAACACAGTTCCCTAATATCATTGTCTGATTTTTTTTTTAAAAAAAAGTCACCATGAAAACTGTTACCTATCAGTCTCCTTTACTTGTTTATGAGAGCCATATGTTGCAAATTTTGTTTTAATTGGCAAGCTATTTTTTGTGTCTGCTCTGCAATTCAAAACTGAAAATGAGAATCTAATTGTGGTTTATCATGCAAATTTAATCATAACTTGCTGCTTGGGCAAAAATAGCAAACAATTATTTAGCATAGAAAGTGACAATGGAAGAATTAGAGGAAGGAGAAATTGATTGGTCCAAGGATTTTTAAAGGAAAAACAAAGGCTACAGGGCGCCAAAACTTTTTTAAAAAAATACAGCAGAATAAACTTATTCATACATCTCTGCTTAGAGCCAGTGTTTCTCAACCTTGGCAACTTTACGATGTGTGGACTTCAACTCCCAAAATTCTCCAGCTAGCAATGCTAGCTGGAGAATTCTGGGAGTTTTGAAGTCCACACGACACCCCCAAATTTTACTTCTAATGAAGTTAGCCACCTTTGGAGTATTTCATTATTATCATCAGTACACATTTATAACAAAAATATACATTCAGATTTTACAAGCCTGTTTTCTTTAGTTTTAGAGATTCTACAGGCAGAATTAGGGCTGGAAAATATATTAGAGTTTAAATCTAAATTTGTGCTGCATTTCATGATGTAATTAAAGTAAGATGTAAGATGAAAATTTTGATAATACTGTTTTTTCCCCAGAATTCTGTAAATAAAATTCATTTCCAAGGTTTTAAAGCCTCCAAGCCTCTTTAAATATTCAGTACTTTTATAAAATTGCAATATCTGGGGAAAAAGTCAATGTTTTTGTTTTTTGTTTTGCTTTAGTATAATACTTAAAATTGCCTAGGTAACAGCATTTTAATTTTTTCATATTTTTATTTTATTAGTTTGACTTAAAATATAATTTTTAATATAAATTGTCTGGATTTACTGTGTGATTCACCTTTCTCTTGTTTGATCATTTTGCTTTCATATCTATTTTCATCTTTGGAGTTGAGGTCAGACTGTAACCTTGGCAACAAAGGCAGAAAATGTAATTAAAATTAGGAGGACATTGTTGAGATTGATAAAGAAATCTAATTTGACTCTAGCTGAAAGATTTCTTCTGCTGTGCATACTTGGGAAAACTGGACATCCATATAAAGACATTTTATAATGCAAGTCAAGTTTTTTTTTCAGACAGTTGTGGACTTTGCATTATTTCAGAGAAGTTGAAATGTGCACAACATGACACTACTAAAATATAAATATAAAGAAAGAAAATAGGCAGAGGAAGAAGATGACAATGCAAGTCCTTTTAAATTGTTGGCAGGTCCACTTGCTATTTTGATGGAAAGTTGCCTATGCATTCATACACACATTTACATACAATGTGTCCATTGCATCATCATAATCACCAATCTTTTTTGTGTGTGTGTCTCTATAAAATTGAAGATGCTGCAATTAGAGATTTCATCAAGGATATTAATAGATCCAGGAACCGCTGTGTTTGTAAATGCCTATCAAAGGGTCTATGATTGAAGACGATTTGAAAGCCTTGAGGCTTTTGCTCATCACCTCTTCTAGAGGCTAACAGCATGTGTAATTAATACTGCTAACTGTCTGAGCCATCTGCTGATATCTGAGCTTTGTGGCTATGGACAGATGTGCCTATTTATTTATGGACTTCTGACACCAAGTAGGAAGGCAGGATAAATATGAATGGCAGCGAGGGGAAAGATCTTCTGTATTAAAAGCTAATGGAAATTGTACTCTTGAGCCAGAATTTGTAGTTATTGGAGATTTGTAGTTCCTCAGATGGAATATATTTGCCCGGAGACATTTCCCCATACTGATAATACACCATGTATGGTATACAATCTGTAATACAGAAAATATTCTCTTTGCTGAGTAAATTGAGGCTAAGAGCATATCTAAAATTGATTTTGGAATTGAAGCAAGTTATACCTTGTCAGAAGCTTCCAGTTTTGCAGTTTATTTGTGATGCACACTATTTTATGTTCCCAAAGCCTATTATTGTAGATGACTCAGTCTCTGTATTACCGTGCATATAGGAAAGACCTCAGAAAATATAGGTTTGGCTTTTTAATATATTTTGCAAAAAGAAAAAATGGTTTTGTATACAACTAATGAACTACGCTCTTGGTTTGGGGCTTTATGAGACATCTAGGACAATTTGCTGCAGCCAACTGGCTACAGCCATTTTGCCATGGCCAACCCAGCATGGCCATGTCACTGCAGCCATCTTGTCCCATGGTGAGTTGGCCATGGTGAGACGGTAGCAGTGAGATGACCGCGCTGGATTGAACATGCCAACATGGCCATGGCAAGATGACCACAGTGAGTTGGCCATGGTGAAATGGCTATGGTGAGTTGTGCCATTCTGCTTTATGAGAGGTCCATTAATACCCAGAACAAAAGCAATTGTGAGAATTAGTTTCATCACTTTGGTTGGTAGTCAACATCTATACTTATGGAGGCATAGGAATGTTCAGGTAAGGCCAATCTATCTCTGTCCTTATGTCTCACTAAGAATGACATTTTTGCATGTGCTGCATGTACACAAGATATCCTGCTTCTAGATGTTGGACTGCTGTGCCTTGAAGAAGAGCAGGTCAATGCTCCATGGCTTTAGTTTAAAAGACTTCTTCAGTCAAAATCTCAGTGAAATGACATATTGCTTTAAAAAGGTGCACAGCTCTAGCAGACAGCAATGAATTCAACAGTGTGTGAAAAAATAGAACAAATGAGTCCTTGTATCTCTTGCTGCCATATTCCCAAATTATTGACAGCTTGTTGGGCACAGTTGTTGGCACAGTTGCCTGACACATACTTTAAAGCCTAGGAAAACTGATTCTAAAAAAAAAAGATCTATTCTGACTGTACCCTGCCTCATCAGTGTAGAAAAAGATTAAAAACAACAAATATGACCCTTTTAAAATTTTCATTTATTTATTAAAGCAATATTTAGCCACCCATTTCATAGACAGCTGCTATGAGCAGCCTATAATAGAGCTAAAAACAATTAATAAATACATTAAAAATATAAAAATCAAACTAAATTAAAACAAAGAACAATAGAAGAAGGAATGTTAAAACTTTTGGAGCCACCTTTCTTTTTGTTACCAAGTAGATAAATGTAGATAAATGGATTGGTGTTTTTTTTTCTTGTTTCGTTAGTAGGGAGAGAACAGTAAACACGAGGGAGATGGAGGAAGAAAACTAATAATGTAATGGGTCCCTCAAGAAGACATCCTCTCAGTTGTAAGTTATCTCTGACAGCCCATCATTTGGGACATAAACAGATGTTTTTAGTAGACCCACAGAAATGTCATATTGCATGTGTTCTCAGTGTTTTCAAATGTAATGATAGTTTCACAACGACTTCCTGGAGCAACAAATTGTGTCATTTTATACCGGGAGTGTTCTGCAGTTTGCATTTCACTGTTTTCTGTGGCTATTGTATGATATGAAATCATCTAGTTTTAGGCCAAAGATTGGGCTCGCAGAATTCAGGGCAGATGCTACTGAGAGGAATTATACATAATAAATCGGATTAGATCTTTTCTAATCTTTTTCTAGTTCTGGTTATAGTTTAATTATACTAGTCTTGCATGCAATTCCTTGCTTATTCTTACAAAACTGGATTTCTGACTTATTTAGCAACCATTCACAATTAAAACAATGATGAAAAAATAACTTTGTGATCAGTCCTTTGCCGGTCTGTAAAGCAAAGGAAAAATGTAGTAAAATTGTAAGCACAGTCAAGGTTTTGCTTCACTTAATGACCAAATTACTGGTTCTAGTTGTGATCACTAAACCAGGACTACCTATATAAACTTTTTGATTTTAGGGTTTTCTTTATCCCACCTTTATTAATTTTATAAATAACTGAAGGTTGCAAACATATTTAATTCCTCCTCCTATTCTCCCTACAACAGCAACTTTTTGAGATGGGTCGGGCTGAAAGATAGAAATTGGACCAAAGTCACTCAGTTGGTTTTCATGCCTAAAGTGGGACTAGAACTTACAGTCTCCTGATTTTTAGCCAGGTGCCTTAATACTTTGAAGGGAGAAGGAATAGCAGCTTGTACACAACCAACATGTAGTAATTTATTTGTGTAAAATGGTATGCAGACAAGCAGTTAGTCTGATTATCACTCAGATAGTGTTTCGCTGGAATTAGCTGCTAAGAACAAGCTGTTAATAGAAACCCTGTATGTGGATGCATTAACCTGCTGGGCTGAAGATACCTTAATTTATGGCATTTGAGATTTGTGACCAGGGAAAAGCTGAAGCAGAAGCTCTGAGAGTTCAAGGTATACACTGCTTTGACTTAAGCTCCGTGCATTATCTCCTCTTAGCAGTTCCTTGATGCTACTAATTTAGGGCATGTCACATTCCTCATGTGCTTTTAGGAAACCCTGCTATATTCTAAATTATAGTAATATATTTGAGACAAGGAATCTATCATTCCTGTAATTCTATAAAAAGGAAGGGAGGCAGTATCTTTCTGGAATGCATTATCATTTTGAATTCATTTAGTGAAGGATGTGTGTGTGTTGTCTGTACTGAAAGAATGATCTTTCCTTCAAAGGACACAGTAGATTTCATCAGAAGTTAGAAGTCTATATATTAATAATATAAACTGAATTTAAAATAAAAATGACTTGTATTTTAACACGACGGCTCACTGCATTCAAGGAGATTAGATGAGACCAAGTAATTTGGACATTTTAGCAATCATTTTAGGTTTAGAAAAAGCAGGCACTAGTTAGTTACTTGGTATCTAACTTTCAATTTGAATGAATTCCTTTATTAGAATCTAGGTTTTTTTTAAATGACTCCTTTCTTCATTATTGTTTTCTTGTAATTGTATATACCTTTTTTGTACTTTGCGGAAAATACCCTATTTCTTTTATACAATTAGTTTATTCCTGAAATTTATTCTGGGATTATACACTGGCTTGATTGCACCAATAACACATGCAAATATCATTTTACATTAGTGGAGATTTCTATCTAAAAAAAGAAAGCAGCTCCAAATTTCCACTCATTATTTTTTGGCGTTAAGGAGTTTAGAGCCATAGTGGTTTAGTAGCTAGAAACCAGGCAATTGAGAGTTCTACTCCCATCTTGGTCATGAAAGCAGGATAACTATCAGGCATAAAGAACTAAAACAGCTCTAATGTTTAGGACCAGAAGTTTCTTTATTGTTGACTCAGCTGTATACAAGAATCTCACTGAATTGTCTGTTTTCCCCTGGGAAAGTTTGATATAGATCTACTGGTAAGTGTTTGACCTCATACACTTCCTCCAACTTATGGAGTCAAAACTGCAATGGCTCTTGACTGCCCCCACTAGGACCTCCTTCCTTTCAGCTATTGATTCAATCCAAAGTTATTTGGGGCAGTCACTGTCTCTCCCGTGTTGTCAGGCTTGGGTGACAACTAGTCAGTCAATTTCTGTCATAGCCACATGGATCAATGCCTGATTGATCTGAAAAAAGTGGATCATGCAGTTGCGGGAAAATGCTAGAAAGAAGAAAAAAACTGTTGGCACTGAAGAGGGCAACTTCTTTCACATATTTCTCAATATGCCAGTAGAGATATTTTCTGCTTGGCCACTATGGTATAAGGGCTGTCATGCCATCAATCTTTCCCTTGCTAATAATTTCTAGGGTTCATTAAAATCATAGCTTTCTTATTTCCATTAGATTCCAATTGCTTATAGCAGGGTGTGGCTCTGGTGCCTTTTAACCTGGATACTTCCAAGAGTACTGTCAGTTAATGATGTAAGAATCAGGTCAGAATGATGTAACCAACAGATGAATAGAGAGTGTCCACCAATTAAGGCTCACTTTTTTTGCTTCAAGTTGCTCAGTTTCTTAGCAATCTGTCATCAAAATTTTCATTCTTGTTGAAAGTAATATATGTACACATACATACATACATACATGAAAAAAGGAAAAAAAAAAACCAGTCCAACCTATCAAAAACAGTACCGTAAAAAACAGATTAGAAACACAGGTTAAGATAGGCAAGAAAATGGTAAGTGAGCACCTGGTCACCCTAGACGAGTTCAAATCACCAGGACCAGATGGACTACACCCCAAGGTTCTGAAGGAACTGGCAGATGTGATCTCAGAACCACTGAACTATATCTTTCAAAGATCCTGGAGCACTGGGGAACTACCAGAGGACTAGAAAAGAGCTGATGTAGTTCCCATCTTCAAAAAAGGGGGGGAAATGGATACAGGAAACTACAGACCTATCAGCCTGACCTCAATACCTTGGAAGATCTTGGAAAAGATAATCAAGCAACGAATCAGCAAACACCTAGAGGCAAACAAAGTCATTACCAAAAGCCAACATGGGTTTGTCAAAAACAGATCATGCCGTACAAATCGTATTGCATTCTTTGACCAGGTGACAAAATTAGTGGACAAGAGGAATGCTGTGGATATAATTTACTTGGACTTCAGTAAGGCATTTGATAAAGTAGACCACAATCTACTACTTGATAACATAGAAAAATGTGGGTTAGACAGCATCACCACCAGATGGATTCGTAGCTGGCTGACCGGCTGTACTCAGTGTGTCGTCCAATGGAACCGCATCTACATGGAGGGAAGTGTGTAGTGGGGTGCCCCAGGGCTCTGTTCTGGGCCCAGTGCTCTTCAACATCTTCATCAATGATTTGGATGAGGGGATAGATGGGGAACTCATCAAATTTGCAGACGAGACTAAGCTGGCAGGAATAGCCAACACTCCAGAAGATAGGCTTAAGATATAGAAGGATCTTGACAGACTTGAACATTGGGCGCTATCTAATAAAATGAAATTCAATGATGAAAAAAGTACGGTTCTACATTTAGGCAAGAAAAACCAAATGCACAGGTATAGTATAGGTGGTACCTTGCTCAATAGTAGCAACTGTGAGAGAGATCTTGGAGTCCTAGTGGACAATATATATTTATATGGAGGTTTGCAATATTCCTCCTAATGTATTGCAATGGCTGTAAGGAATGCTCAGTTTTTGGAAATGCAATAATAGCAAATGCATTGTACAATCTGTTTATCATGGTATTAGATCAACATTGTAGACTAGATCCTGTGAATGCAGCATTCTACAGAGCATCCTGGGAGTTGCCAGGCAGAAACATTTATCAATGTATACAAGGACTTTTCTTCTGGTTAAGCTGAAGTCATATCAGGCAATCCTCCATATAGAAAAATGTCCATAAGCATTAGGTGAACTCCAATCTATCTCTGAGTTTCGTCTATTTCTGAGTTTCATCTATCTCAGAAGAGAGGGAGGTTTTCTGGGCAGGAAGAGGAACTGAAGTTACAGGAAAGCAAATTCCAACTTGATGTTAGGAGGAAAGAAGAATAGTAACATCTCAATAGTAAAAATATTTCAAAAGTGGAACTAGTAATCTGGAAAGGAAGGGAAAAGATTCTACTTTATTGAATGTATTCCACCTGGTATGGATGCTTTATTTTGACTTCCTGCACAGAACAATTAGACTTAATGGCCTAAATATTTTCTGATTATATAATCAACATGCAAGACTTGGAGAAAACTTAAATTATGCAAGAGCATTATGTTTCTCAAACTTACTGTTCTGTGTAACTCTAATACCTAATTGTTAAAGCAATATCATCTACTGATAATCAATTATTTTCAAGTATAACAACATTCTATATAACTCTGATTCAAAGGGGGCTTCTGTGCTACATTCAACAGCTACTTGTCTCCTCTGCATAAAGTGGCTACAAAATAAGTTTGCTTAAGAAATCCTTTCCTGGATTTCAACCCAATCTTCCACTTTGCCCTGACCACAGTTAATGTGTCCTGTGCTTGATGGTTTTCCATGGTTCTTTTCTACCTTCTTCCATGTCAGGAAAGCAAGTACCAATTCTTTTTGTTATGTGAGGAGGTCTTTTGAGGACTGGTGAAAATTGTCAGTTTACAGCACAACCGTTCTTTTGCTTCTTTAGGTAGAAATTGGGACTTGATAGAGGCACTGTGAATTTCTCCCAGTTAAAACCAAAGCAAAACAACAATGCATTTTACTAAAAAAAAGGGGGGGAATGTTTATAGCTCAGGGTTGACATGAGGTGCTCTCTGAACTTGCTTGTTTTCTTGCAGACATTTCATTACCCAAACTAGGTAATGTCATCAGTCCATCATCATCCTGATAATGTTACCTAGTTTGGGTAATGAAATGTCTGCAAGAAAACAAGCAAACTCAGAGAGCACTAAGGACTCCTCGGTGCATTTTACTGTTTCACCACTGAAATATCCAGCCATTTATAGCAAGTAGTTCAATGCAAAATAGCAACTGAAGACACTACCAGAACACAGACCAGATAATTACAATGGAAGCATTTGTATAAGATAGAATGGTGTGCAGCAAACAGACTGCACTATCCTTCACATATCAGCAAAGAGAGGAAACACAATGATTCAGAACCAGAAAACCCAGGTGGAAGTTACTTTCCCAATAGTAATAGTAACAGATTATATCATCTGTTCCTATTCTTCCAAAATGATACATGACCTACAGTAGCCTCATTGGGACAAATAGGAAGTGCAGTAAGATTAAACATTCAGTGCCAAAGTGACTCATTTGAAACATTTTTTTTCAAATAATTGTTTAGATCCAATGTTCAAACTGATCAATTGCATCCAATAAAATTGAACAGCTTCCAGTCATTTAAACAAATCCATTAGATTTTTACTCAATGCACTTTAATTCAAATCTTTAAATATTAAACTCAAACTGAACAAAACTTCCAACTGAATCATAATTTCCAATTAAATTTGGTTGCTTTGCAAATCCCTCACATCTTTTGTGAAAATATTGCACAAAAAAGTGGGAAAGATTAAGTTATCATGAATTCACTTTACCTCAAAAAGCCAGATAGTAATTTCACAGAGCCTTTTTTCAGAGCAAAACGTAGCAAATAAAGATTTGTCAAATCTGTTCCTTGCTATATAGAGTTAAGAAAGAAATAACTGAAAAGTAGAAGATAGGCATTTTTCAATGCTTATAAAGATAAGGCAAGGGACAGTAAGAATAATAAAGATCTCAGAAGAATCAAGAAAGTCAAGACAGTTGTCATATTTCAGAGCAATTACAGGTTTCATTATTTACTGAAAGATATAAAGACAGTCTTGGGACAATTCCCATGTAAGCAGTAGAGGAACTGTATAGTATAAGGGTATTCACCTCATCATAAGGTCCCAAAATAGCTACATGTGGGAGGGGGGCACTCTATCAACTATACAACCATACAATTCCTGGCAACTATACAATCTTGAGTTGACAAATGTAACTGTTTCTTGAAGCAACTAACTTAAACCATCTTCCATTCTTCCTGATTAGTTCAATATTGGGAAACATATAAATTGCTGATTGGCCTTTGTTCACTTGGACAGATTATAACGATGAATTTACAGTGACAAAGGAAATGAGAATACATGCTATGAAATATTCAAGGAGAAGATTGCCAGCCACATCTTCTGCCTTCTTTCCTTGTATAAGAATACAAATATTCATTCTCACAAATATCATTTTCTCTATTCTACTGTGGCACCAGATAGATTGCTAACCTCTGTAATAGCTTTTCTGTCACACTGTTTATCCCTTTCCATTTCCCCATCATTAAGGATAGGATGTGACAGAAAATATTCATTGTGCAAGCTTTTATTTTAACTCATACCTTCCTACCATACCTTCCTGAATAAAGTTGTTGCTGAGATATGGCCATTTAGCTCTGAATACACACACACATATAAATGCACACAGATACGCAACACATGTTTACAACCAAAGCCCTCTTCAAAGAAATTCCACCTTTTCGAGAAAAGCATAAAATTAAATTTTCATGTCAAAAACTATTTTAATCACTCCAGAAGGTGTTGAAGAAAAATAGCTGATAATCCATTTGATAAGAAATTATATATGTTCTCTTCAGACTGAAAGTACAAGATAAATTCTTTCATTAGTCTCATGTTAAGGAAATGAAAACACAAAGTTCTGTCCTGCATAGTGTAAAGTGGCATATTTAAAAATATCCATCATTAATTTCATTTCAGTCAACAATCAGTGCCTTATAACCTAGATAAAACTGAGCAAAGTGGGCTGTTATCACCTACACATGCTGTAACATGCTTCCTAAGGTTTGAAAATAATGTGCTTTTTCCTCTATTGAGAAAAGTAACTGTTTTAAGGACTAAGTTGAGCTTTTCTGGGCAGAGTGTATGTGAGGATGTTTTTTGTTATTTTGTTTTGCTTTGAGAATACAAACAAATTGAGAATTTTCAGTGCTAAAGGCTGGAATTATTCTGCTTTGGTTTGTAACCTAAAAGATTTAAAAGATAACGTTTAATATGGATCTGGAAATGCATTTGCTCTGCTTTCCTGATTAGGCTCATTCTGAAAGCAACATATATTATTCTATTATACTAATTGGAATCACATGCTAGCTTCAAGAAAAGAAGCAACTTTAATAACATAAGACAAAGATATATATATATCTTCCATTGACTTTGCTTGCTGTAAAGGTCGCAAAGCGGTTGTCAAGCATTCAAATGTAAATCATATAACCATGGGGATCCGCCAATAGTCATAAGTATGAAAAATGGTCATAAGTCACTTTTTTCAGTGTCGTTGTAACTTTGAACGGTCACTAAACAAACTGTTGTAAGTCGAGGACTACCTTTATGTATACCTCCATATTTTCTTCCTTCTTATTCCTCTATTCTTGAATATCCTTCCCTGCTTTCCTGTCATTGCAATGTATTTTAGGGTTAGAAAGCATGGGATGATGTGTGTGTGTGTGCTTAATTCATTACAGTGACCAGTCTTTAAAAAAAATATCACAGTTGCTAGCTAAGCTGTTAGGAGACCCATGTTGAAATTCACCTTCTTTATACCAAAGGAAGGAAGGAAGGAAGGAAGGAAGGAAGGAAGGAAGGAAGGAAGGAAGGAAGGAAGGAAGGAAGGAAGGAAGGAAGGAAGGAAGGAAGGAAGGAGGTTTATTTCAATAAATAAGCATACTTGGGATGGATTGTTTTCCTCTTCTGAAGGTCACATTATTCTTTAAATTGCATATGGATTGGATTGAATTGGACTGCCACTTAGTGAGCCAAGAAAAGCAATACAAAAATGTCAATTGCATGAGGAAGCTTTGAACAATGCAAAGTCATCTGATAAATATGAATGAGATGATTTTCTTTATTTATTCCCCTTGACCCCCCTCTCCTCCCAACTCAAGGCTATAACTGCTGCTGCCATGGCTACAGCAGATGACAAACTAATTGTGCTGGCCCAAAACTAGGTAGTAAGTTCCCATTACAATGCATATGTTCTGTCATTATTGCACTCGATGAAGAATAACAGCTTTGACTGCACTCAGGCAGAGGCCAAACTGCTTCTAAAAGTCACTTAGGAAGCAACATAGCAAAGATGAATCTGCATTTTTTTATTATTTACTGTGCAGCTAACTCAAGCTGATTATTATTCACAGGAGGAACTGCAACGTGCATAATTCCCAACATCATCTTTTAGCACTGCTCCGATCTAGCAGCATCCTGGTAATGGATCAGTGAAAGAAGCTTCCTGTTTAAAGAATATGGCACATCAGTGCTTTCAGAAGGCATTAAAGTTAAGAGGAATTCACAAACACAGTCACAGCCAATGCCCAGTATTAACAGCTGTGATAGAGATTACTCCTCAGGCGTTGTGGAAGAAAACCCCATCCAGAACGAAGATGGGAGGTCCAGACAAAATTAGTTCTGACATGGTGACCAGATCAGTCTGCATGAAGCTGGATTTCATTTGGAATAGCCCAGGCGCTGGATCCCGGAGCGCCGTTAGCAAGGGATGGAAGATGCACACAATAACCTAATCCTCTTTGGCTGTCTTTTGCTGTGTCCCAGTAACTTTATTATGATGGCAAATGGAAAACATTAGCTGTGTCCATCAGGTGTGATTGCTCCTTTAGCGAAGAAGACATTGACAGCAATCATGCTTTAAAAAAAAATGAATCTGTGGAATTTGAGGGAGAGAGCTTCACTGCACTGTAGGGATTTAGCATTCAAACAGTCTTCTGGTTCTCAAATTATCTGTGGTAAAGGACACTTTTTTAAAAATTCCATCCTAATGCAATTCTGTTATAAAATGCAATAAATGCAAATTTTTGTTCAAGCTGAAATATTTTTTAAAAAAACAAAGAGATGCAAAACAAAACTCCTACATTTTTATTATTAGATTCATTTTTTTCAAATTAGATTCAAATTTTTGTTAGTAGATTCATTGAACTAGAACAGGGGTGTCAAATTGCCGGCCTGCAGGTCGGTTGCATCATTTGGAGGCTGTGCCTACCCCAGCTCCAGCAATGCAAAAAAAGTTGCAATACGTCGCAACACGTCATGTGACACGGCAAGTTTGACACCCGTGAACTAGAATGTATGTTTATTCTGACAAACATAATGTAGGAAATAAGAAATTAACTAAAAAATTAACTAAAGAAAACGTGAGGGAAATAGCAGTTCTCCATATTGAACAAACATAATAAATGTAAATATTTATAAAGTTTTTTAATGTAACAAAAGCCTATTTGTTGCTTGTTAATTTATCTAATTTAGGTAAAAATTTAATCCATAATGGTAAATAAAATATATTTAAGTATATCCATTATAGAGAAACTAAACCTACAGAGGTATGTTGACAGGAACAGAAGAGATTTTTAAAACAACTTCAGCAAGTTCATTTTTAACTTTTATCCAAAATGGATGTCCAATTTACATCTTCAAAAAGTTGGGGCCTAATTGGTTTCTTATCTTTCAGAAACACTGAGTTTGTTCTGTAATTCAAAGATAAATGTTCCTCTCCGTTGTACCTCAGCATGCAATAGGTTGTTTATGATCAGCTTCCAAATTATCACATAAACAAGGAAAATAATTTCAAATTTAGTCCACTTGCCTTTACATAATTAACAATTATATCACTAAACACACTGTTCAGTTCAGTTCACTTTTTTCTTTTTCATAGCAAGGCTTTCCCAATTAAAAAAGAAATGTGTTGATTTACATTCTGCTGCAACTTCCTTAATCTGGATAACTATTCCGGAATGTTTTCCTGTCATTGCAGCTGTGCCATCGGAACATGCTCCTACATAAAATTGAAAGCTCCAAACCACATTTGTTGACAAAGGTAATCCTTCATATTTGTATGCAATTCAAAACTAGTTGTGTTTGCTGGCAATGAACCAGGAAAAAGCTATTTTCCCCCTACAATCATCATGTTCAAATCCCACATATGCTAAATGAATTGTCAGGTTAGCAATATCTATGCATTTGTCCACTTGTAATGAAAAATACTTGGTTAGTTTTATTTGTTCTATGAGTTGGTTTTCTTTGTTGTTAGCCACTTCTGATTACATTGAGCTACGGTGTCTGCAATGATTTTTCAGTTACCTTCTTTGCCATAGATTCATCCAACATTTCCAAGCACACATCTTTAATTCAGTCGTTCACTAATGTCATGGCAACGGTATATGATTTTTTAGTCTTAAAAACCCAAAGTGCTCTTTTATAAGAGGCCCATAAAGCACTAATGTTTATTTGTGAGCTACTGAACATCTGTTTCCATTTTAAGTCTATACTGTTTCTTTGAAATAATTATTTTGATTTTGAACTTATTGATTTATGTTTTGTATTGTAAAGGCTGCCTACAGTTTGATGGTTTTATTGCCTCATTAGTTAGAACAGCTCTACAAATAACACACAGCAGTTTTAGCACTTCACTATCAATTATGGATCCAAACCAAACTCAACAAACGAGGGATCAAACTTCCACATAAACCTAGTATGATCACCTTGGGTCTCACATTTCTTCAAAATTATCTCCATTGTCGTTATTTTTCATTACTACCACTGCTGCATTCAGAGATGTGTCTATTCTTGACTAAAAAAATCTGGTGAACCTTATTTTTCCATCTATAAATTAAGGTTATTTTTTAAAAAAATGAAAATTTTACTCCTTTAATTCAGTTAACAATATTAAGATTTGTATAAATAAATGTTTCCTTTTTGTCAGATTTTTATACTCTTTTGGATTATAGTTGACAAACTAATCTTATACATCACATGTTGTAAAATGGTCTTATTGCACATAGCTAGTACACTTATGATTCTCCATGGAAGTTTAGTAACACCTGAACTGGTCTATATCCTGTTCAATGAGACAAGTCTAGTGATTATGGGCTTAGATGTCATGGCAATGATAGGTTTCTAAATACTTTCAACATTTCTACATATATTATTGTGGACTGGTGACACACTTTGCAAATTGACACAGATCTCCCAGCAGTAATGGCATCAATCAGAATAGAGCTGGAATGGATCTTGGAGGTCTTCTAGTCCAAACCCCTGCTGAAGCAGGAGACCCTATACATTTCAGTCAAGTGGCTGTCCATTCTTTTCTTAAAAACCTCCAGTGATGAAGCACCTACAACTTCTGAAAGCAAGCTGTTCCACTGGTTAATTATCCTCATTGTTAGGAAGTTTCTCCTTAATTCCAGGTTGCTTCTCTCCTTGATTAGTTTTCATCCATTGTTTCTTGTTCTGTTCTCTGGTGCTTTGGAAAATAAGTTCTCTTCTTGTGGCAGCCCCTGAAATACTGGTAGATGGTTATTGTGTTACCCCTAGTCATTCTTTTCCCTAAACTGGTCATATCCAATTATTTCAACTTTCTTCATGTTTCTGTCTCCAGACCATTGATCATTTTAGTTGCTCTTCTTTGTACTTTTTCCAAAGTCTCAACATCTTTTTTGTAATGTGGTGACCAAAACTGGATGCAGTATTCCAGGTATGGTCTTACTAAGGCTTTATAAAGGGATACTAATACTTCATGTGATTTTTATTATATACCTCTGTTATACAATCCAGGATTGTATTAGCTTTTTTTGGCTACTGCTGCACACTGCTGGATGATGTTTAAGTGATTGTCCACTAGGACTCCAAGGTCCCTCTCACAGTTAATGTTTTTGAGCCAGGTTTCACTTAATCTGTACTTGTAACTTTGGTTTTTCCTGCTTAGGTGTAACACTTGCTTTTCTCCACATTAAATTTCATGTTGTTGGATAGGACCCATTCTTCAAGTCCATCAAAATCTTTTTGGATCCTGAGCTTGTCTTCTGGGTTGTGTTTCCCTTCTATTCCCTCATCTAAGTAATTTATGAAGATATTGAAGAATACCAGGCCTAAGATGGAATCTTGTGGTACCCCACTGCTTACTTCCCTTCGTGTAGATGTAGTACCATTAAGCATGACTCACTGAGTATGGTTTGCCAGCCAGTTACAAATCCATTTGGTGGTGATGTTGTCTATCCCACATTTTCTAGTTTACAAGAAATAGGTTGTGGTCTACTTTGTCAAATACCTTGCTGAAGTCTAAATAGACTACGTCCACAGCATTTCACTGGTCTACTAATTTAGTCACTTTGTCAAAGAATGAATTAAGATTGGTTTGGCGTAATCTGTTTTTAACAAACCCATGTGGTTACAAGCCTTACTGAAGTCTAAGTATACTACTGATCTACTAATTTAGTCATTTTGTCAAATAATGAATTAAGATTAGTTTGGTGTGAACTGTTTTTAATAAACCTGTGCAGCTACTAGTTATAACTTTATTTGTTTCTAGATCTTCACAGATCTGTTTTTTGTTTATTTGTTTCCAGTATCTTCTCAGGTATTGATGTTAGGCTGATTGGTCTGTAATCTCCTGGGTCTGTTTTTTTTCCCCTTTTTTGAAGATGGAAACCACATCAGCTCTTTTCCAATCCTCTGATAGTTCCTTGGTGCTCCAGGATTTTTAAAAATATATGGTACAATAGTTTTGAAATAATATCTGCCAGCTCCTTCAGAACTCTCGGATGTAATCCATCAGGTCCCTGCGATTTATATTTATCAATATCAGACAGGTGTTATCTTATCATTTTCCTGCTTAATGCGATTTATATTTATCAATATCAGACAGGTGTTCTCTTATCATTTTCCTGCTTATTTTAATTTTTATTTCTAGTCTGTCTTTTACAGTTATGTTTTTAGTTTCTTTTTGCGTGAAGACTGATGCAAAGAATGAGTTAAAGTTTTCTTTACTGCCTGTTACATCCTTGCCATCTTCTATCTTTTAGTGGACCAACTGTTTCCTTGACTTTTTTCTTGTTATTTATATATTGAGAGAAACTTTTTAAATTATCTTTGATTTTTGTTGCGAGTCTTTATTCATTCTGAACCGTTGCTTTCCTGACTTCATTTTTGCAGATACAGGCTTTTTGCTGATATTCTGCCTTACTTATATGTCCCTCTTTCCATTTTTTTGTATTTATTCTTTTGTCTTTCAGTTTATCACAAAGGTCTTTGTGCAACCATGCTGGTTTCTTCTTCGATTTCTTGTTTTTCTTTTTCAGTGGTATTCTGTTGGACTGGGCTTTTATGATAATATTTTTTAGAGTTTCTCATGCTTCTTTAGTTGTTTTCCCCTTTAGGATTTTTATCTATGGAATTTTTCTTAGGTTCTCACTGAGTTTGTTAAAATCAGCTCTTTTAAAGTTTAAGACACTATTTGGATTATATTCTATTGCTTGTGTTTGTATTATATTGAATTCCAATATGACATGGTCATTTTTGCCCAAGGTTCCGGCAATTTCAACTCCCTCTATCACTTTTTCTCCATTACTAAGAATTAGATCCAGTATAGCTTTTCCTGTAATTCCCTCCTCTACAGTGGTGGGATTCAAATATATGAACAACCGGTTCTCTGTATTGATGCCGCTTCCAGAAGTCAATTCTGGGCCTGGGCAACAAAAAATTAGCTACAGGTTCTGCCAAAGTGGTGCAAACTAGCTGAATCCCACCACTGTTCCTCTACATTTTGGATAACAAAGGTGTTAGGGTTAGGGCAGGGGCAGGGGTAGGTTAGGGTTAGGGTTAGGGTTAGGGCAGGGGTTTGGGTTAGGGTTAGGGTTAGGGTTAGGGTTAGGGCAGGGGTTAGGGTTAGGGCAGGGGTAGGCAACCTTGGCTGTTTTATGAGTCGAGGACTTCAACTCCCAGAATTCCTGAGCCAGCTGAAGTCCACGAGTCATAAAAGAACCAAGGTTGCCTACCCCTGGGTTAGAGTTACTGCCTGTTGCCATCTTCTGTTAGCATTTCTGTTCTATCTGCCACTTGTTGCAGATTGTTTCCCAGTGGAAATCAGACAAATTGTATGTTCCTTTTGGGGGTTCCAAAGGGTAACGTGAAATTAAATTATTTCCAAAAAGAAAACGTTTCTCTCGGCCCAGTTCAATGCCTAGTAAATAAGATTATCTCTTCAATGTTTCCACTATTATCATGGCTGCCTCTTTATTATTCTCCCATTCCACCCTTTCCCCCCCCCCAGATCTCCTCTCTCTGAACTACCAGAAAAAGCTAGAGATAAACCAGATTGACGGGTGTCTTTGAAAGATAGAAATGCATTCAATGGATGCTTTCACTTAGAACTATTATAGGGTAGTTCTAGAATATTCTCCAAATTAGCTTTCTGTGATGATTAAAGTCTTGACTGATGTTTATTTTCCTAGTTCTTTTCAGGTGATTTATGCTTTCCAAGGACACATTATAGCTACCCCTTTGTCAGAGCATCACCTGACACCATAAGGGGGAGTGCTGAGCCAGAATCTTATCCGCATTCGAATTATAGTGGCTTTATTAGTCCTCAGAGTCAATTTAATGCACAAGCAAGTAGCCGAAACTCAGGATTGCAAGATTTTAGATGATCATTGCTGAAACACATTTAATAGTCCAATCTGTGAAAGTCATTTTCTATGTTTTACATTATTGTTCAAGAGATTAGGACTATAGAACAAATTTACAATGGTGGTTATATTTCTATTTTATGGGAGCACAACAAGGAAGTAAAGACTTTTCAGTAGGCAATTGGCTTTCTTTGTTTTCTACCAGGAAAGCAGCGGACTGTATATCAAATGTTTTTCAGTTATTTGTTTCAACATTTCTGTTACAATATTGGGAAAAAAATCTGTCAATCCAGGTTTTCCTCTGTTTTTCATTTGGTTGACCTTATTTTTTTCCCCTCATCTCTCTCACTTTGCATTTTTTTTAGAAAGCATAGATTTAAATGTATGTTTTCTCTCTCTCTCTCTCTCTCTCTCTCTGCTGCTTTCCTAATGCTGCTTTCCTATATGTTCCTAATATAATGTGTTTGTATATGTTGCTTTCTTTTTAAAACACATTTAGGTATCATATTACTTGCATTTTTGTGTATACTTTTAAAACAAATTGGTAAACTATATGGTAAAGTACAGAGTACCAGTAATTTGAAGTAAAGTTCAAATTTGAATTAGACAGATTTGCACTGAAATATAATTGAAATATTTTCCCCATCCTTCATTTGTTAAAACCAATATACAGTCACGATTAAACCAGAGGTGTCTGCAAGGCAACAGCCATAGAGGTCCAATGGGGAAAAAAACAGTGCACCAAATAATAGTTCCACCCCTTTTGCTTGTGGGGCATGAATATTATATCCACATACAGAAAAGATGGACATTGCTGTACAACACCATTCTCATCATTTTGGTAAAAATTCTAGGTCCTATGGATGGC
>NW_015386707.1:422969-428826 GCF_001527695.2 Protobothrops mucrosquamatus
CTCTCTCTCTCTCTCTCTCTCTTTCTGTCTATCATCTGAATGTGTTTTGGTTCCTTTTGCCTTTGATGATAATCAAAGACTAATAGATGAACCTTTTATATTACAAACACAAATTATGGAATACTTTTTGCTAGTTAAATTTTACTTTACCTCTTAAAGTGTAGAACCAGGGCCAAAGAGTACAGATGGCAACCCAAGGTCATAATACTGCCCTTTTCAACTATTGTTTCAACCTGCATTTTTGCACTATAGTGTTATGCATACAGGTAGTCCTCAACTTACAACCAGTCACTTAGCAACCATTTAAAGTTACAGCAGCACTGAAAAAAAGTAACTTATAGCTGGTCCTCACACTTTTGATTGTCACAGCAGCTCCATAGTTGCATGATCAAAATTTGGCAATTGGCATTTGTTTACAATGTTAGAGTCATATGAAGTCAATTGGGAACATAGGATTCACTTAATGACAACATGATTGACTCAATAGCTGCAGTGATTCACTTAATAATTGTGACAAAAAAGGTTGTAAAATCATGCACAGCTCATTTAGCAACATCTTGCTTAACAATGGATGTGGTCATAAGTCGAGGACTATTTTGTGTCTAATTAGAAGCAAGACAATTGACTTAGTGCTTGGGAAGTAAATACAGAATTGCAGTTATAGAGAATTATCTGAATATTACATTAGTTGAGTTCTAGAAGGATCAGAAAGTACATTCATTTTTAATGTTGGAGATATACTGTAATTCTTGAAATGTGACTATAGCTATATTTGTTGATAGTGTCAAGAAAACATGTTCAAATGAAACAATCGGTAATGTCCATGGTGTGTGTGTGGGGAGAGTGGGGATATGTGTGTATGGCAAAAATAGTGGGTGCTGTGTAAGAACTAAAGTGCCACCTGTGAGAACATCCCTAAATATTTTGCAATGTTTATTCTTAAAAGTACTTTCTATTACCCTTTGCCATGAATTCATTTTTCCTTTCATTGAAATCTCAAGGACAAAGCTGTCCTAACCAACGCCATCAGGCATAAACATAGCAAGTAAGTGGGCAGCGTTTACATTTTTCTGCTATACATTTTCTCCATACTTCCCTGTCACTTGATTCTAGCAGCAAAGCATCATTCCTTGACAGAAGATGTTTGCAGGCCTGCAGGCTTTATTTGAACCTGGCATAGTTCTGTCACTTATCTGTCAAGGAGTTATGTGTAAATCTGTACACAAAATCTGGGTGACAGAGAAAAACAAACTAACTAAAATTGCAGCCAGGCTTCGCCTCATAACTCATTACTTTTGTGACTCTAATGGTTTGACTAAAAGAACCAGATCAGCAACGTGCAAATGTTGTGGACTGCTCTGTGTTGAGTTTCACTTTTGATCCAGTATCTTTGGTTAACAATTTTTATCATTCCAACTGGCAGGGTTCAAGGACAAGGGAGCTGCAGTGAGCACCAACCATGAATTTCAATCCTGTGTTTGTACACAGTGCCCTTGGAGAGATTAGTTTTCTCCTATTTGACAAACATTGGGAACAGACAGTGTTTTTAAACAAATTGGCAGTCTTTTTTTCTCTCCCCCTCTTGTGCTGTTCAAAATCAAAGTTAATTGTTTTAGAGCTTGGTAGTTTTTGTTTTTGTTTTTAAGAATTTCATGGCAATCCTTTTTTATTTGTCACAGGTCTTTGAATGCTTTCCTCCAGAAATACTGTTATAGCTGCAGCATGTTGTGTTACTGGAAAGAAAAATATAAGGCACAATGTATTTTGAGAAAATGAATGACAGAGCCAAATTAGGCCAGTGCCTTCCTGCACATAGGCTGGGAGGAAATGAGTTTGCACTTGGCTACACTACATAAACTTATCCTTCAGTCCCATGAATCTTACTGCTATTTCAACTTGTAAGGAAGGAAAATATGAACATATCATTCTTTTATGACAATACAACCTGCTGTAGATTCAGCCATACATAATACGACTGTTACATGACCTTGATTTTAATATCTGGATTTTTTTTTACTGGTTTCAATGCAAATCAAAATCATGTTTCAGTTTGAGCTGTCCAAACAGTCACTAATTTAAGAAAATTATGTCAGGCAACATTAAGAAATAGAAAACATTTTCTATTTTTAATTATTTGGTTTTAATTTAATGTATTTTTATAAAATTTGCAGGAATTAACATAAGCAGATGCATTTTACTGAGAAATTAACTGAAATGTTTTAATGATACTGTGAATGAAAAGCAGTTACATACATTTTAGTGTTCAAATTTATTTATAACTAGGGTGGAAGTCACAAAGTTGATGCTACACTGTTCCATTTTAGTATAATTTAGTATCACCTGCTTACTTTACTCGGATCATCTGGCACCATCGGTGCTTTTTGTTTCATCAGAAAGGAACAACTCCCTCTGACTACCTATACTACATTATTTAAGCTCTGTTCTCTGTTTTATTAACAGGCAGAATACAAGGTCCTATGCAATGCAATACAATATCATATATGTGAACATATCAGGTTATTTATCATACTAACATTTGAATGCATTACAACTCCCTTCAGGAGCTCAACATTTGAAAGTGTTAGGGCAATCAGTCCTTCTAGGACCCATCCGTATTTACTGGTGAGATTTGAAATGCCAAGGTCTCTGTGTTTAGATTAATACAATTCTAGCCTGCCTTATTGTCAAGAACATAAACGACAAAGTTCCCAACTCTGCATAGCTCTGGATCCAATTCATTTGAATTCTTACATTAAACAGGATCTGAGATTCCTATGGGCATTCACAGTGGCAGGACTGTGTTGAATAATGTGATTAGCATGGTTATTGAATTATTTCATTTTCTATGTTGTGATTGGCTTTTTAAAACTACCCAATTTTAGCACATGGTCTTTAACGATAATGTGTGCTGTGTGAACACAACCTATGATAATCTCAGCTCTTTAAGATCAGCAGGGGCAAGAAAGTGAATACCCATGGGAATCTCAGACCCTGTTTAGTGTTCAGGAACACTATCACAGTAGAATATATCTCATAACCAAAAGAAAAAGAAAAAAAAATCAAGTGGGATTACTTTGTGTTTCTTTCTCATGCTTTTCATTTTCAGGAATTGAATTATCTTTTATTCCTTTTTAACGATTGAATAATGCTCCCCTCATACTTATCCTTTCTCAAGGCCAAATCCACAATTTACAGAATGGTTAATATTTTTCCTTCATGCCCTCTGGATAAATATGTCTGAAGAGAGAACTATAGAAAATGTCATGGCTTCCTTTCATGCTTCAAATTTTTCAACACCTAAAGACACTTATCAACTTTTCACATATTAGCGTTATGCTACAATGTTTAAGGAATAATGTATCCCACAATCAACAAAAGTGTGAGAGGACTACATAAACTCTTGATTTCTCACTGTAGTTTCTTTTCTCTCTCTCTCCCTTTTCCTTTTCTCTAATCTTAGTAAAAGATTTTGTACCTCCACACTTTCTATTCAAGCTTTCAAGCTGCCATATATTAAAACTTCTACCTAAATCACATCTAAAGAATTAAATTTACACTGCCTTGATATAAAGCTTGAACAATTCAACTTTAGTCAGCAATGTTATAATGGCTTTTCATTGAGGCATTTAATTACAGATCTTTGAGTCAAGTGTTGGAGTTGATTTAGGAATTAAAGAAGCAGGTAAATGGAAGCTATAAGCAATTATTTCTGACACATAGCTAAAACAAGGAACAAAGGATTGTCATGAACCCAGAATCTGGTAGCTTGTTATGGTTAAAGCATCAAATCATCAGTATGAGACAACATTTGCTGCTCTGAATGTGCCTCTAGAAAGTATTAATGAAGCATTAAGTGAACAATACATGGTACATTTATGTTGGTAAACTTGATGCTTTAACTCTGACAGTTTTTTATGGTAACCCTGTAGAAAACAATGTCCTTAGAAAATACATCAGGTATGACCTGATTTCAGTGCTTTGAAGGAGAAAACTTCCACCACATATTTTATGGTAAATTGAATAATAACTGAGATGAGCAAGCAGCCGTAATCCATTTTAGCATCTTAATTTGCTTAGGTTTCCAATTATGTAATAGTATCTACTCTTAGTACAAAGCTAGGGAAACAGAATATGAAAAATAATTTGTCACTGCAGCCAACATAAAAAAGAAAAGTGGTGGCATTGTAGAAAGGTTTCATGGTCAGTTGTCAACAGTGATTAAATTCCAATGCTTTTATTCAAGAACTTAAATGGAACCTATTGAAACAGTAAATCTATCCACATCTGAAAGGCTGAGAAAAAGGAACCTAAACTAGAAAACATAGAAATGTTGAAATGGGTATTAGTTGTTCCTTGTGTTACACTCTCTTTGTGTTCTTTTCACTTTTCCTACTTTCATTTCTGCCCTTTTGCAACAATTGAAAAATTCCGGCTATCTGGCATGTGGTGTATGGCTATTGATCATCTTATGATACTGACATTAAAAGATACTGAATTAAAGTCTGTACCTCTTAGAATTCACCTCATGAGGAAGGTATGTTGGATGTGTCCACTGCCTTGAATTATTTGTAAAATATAATAATAAAGATGATGTATAAATAACTAAATACATAAATAACTCTTTATCCTGAAGCATCTAATATGTACTTTGGAGATGTCTATATCCTTGCTAAATACTTTTGATTTGCATATCTGAAAAGCTTATCTTTAATGGGTATGTGTGTGTGTGTATTATATATTATCTCTACAATAATACTATAGATGTTGCAGTCTTATTCAGTTTCAATACTATGAGAACAGACAACATATCATGGCTCAAAGTTTACAAAATGAGTTTTTGTGTGAATAAAGATAAATACGGTATATCCTAAAGCAGGTCCCTCCCAAGGCAACTTGCTATAGATACCCAATGTACAAATAATTATAATTTGTATCCATACAGCTTTAATCCATACTGAATCCTAACAGAAATAAAACAGGTAATGGTATATTATTTTTCTTTGTGTTCTTCAGATATTTCAAGTATGGTCAAATCTTCCAACTTTAGAACAATCATTTCGAATTAGAATTCACAGTGGACTCTTTAAAAAGCTAATTAGTAACAGCCATTAGCATTGGCTTATTCCTCTGCATTAAGCAGTAAATGAGTACCATGGTTTGCAAAGTAAATACCCATCACAGCTCTCAGGATGCTAAGCATGTTGGTTGCTTACTTTTCCTGTCAGTTCCTATGAGTTTCCTATTGGGCAGAAAGATTAATATGCTATTTTCCATGCAGACATCATGCATTCATGATTTCTCTTGGCCAGCCTCACACAGCTTATTATAATGCCAAGGGCTAAATATGATAATGATTAATTATCTACTGTGACAGTGTTCAATTAGACTACTATTCTCTCAATGCAGAACAGCTTTGAAACACATATGAAGACAAACATTCTTAAAAGCAGACATTTAGCTGCAACTAAAACCATTGCAGGCTGGCTTGAATAGGAATGAGCAGATGATAGATAGAAGACAGATTATATAGTCATAGATCTGCTGATCATCACACCACTTAATTATCCATAAGAAGCACCCTCTTTACTTACAGGTGAAACTCGAAAAATTAGAATATCGTGCAAAACTTCATTTATTTCAGTAATGCAACTTAAAAGGTGAACCTAATATATGAGATAGACTCATTACATGCAAAGCAAGATAGTTCAAGCTGTGATTTGTCATAATTGTGATGATTATGGCTTACAGCTCATGAAAACCCCAAATCCACAATCTCAGAAAATTAGAATATTACATGCAATCAATAAAACAAGGATTGTACATAGAACAATATCGGACCTCTGAAAAGTATAAGCAT
>NW_015386707.1:429150-438767 GCF_001527695.2 Protobothrops mucrosquamatus
AGTCTTTCCCATGATTGTGATTCCTACTGAACCAGACTGAGAGACCATTTAAAGGCTCAGGAACCCTTTGCAGGTGTTATGGCTTAATTAGCTGATTAGAGTGGGACACTTTGAGCCTAGAATATTGAACCTTTTCACAATATTCTAATTTTCTGAGATTGTGGATTTGGGGTTTTCATGAGCTGTAAGCCATAATCATTTCACTTATGACACATCATGGCTTGAACTATCTTGCTTTGCATGTAATGAGTCTATCTCATATATTAGGTTCACCTTTTAAGTTGCATTACTGAAATAAATGAACTTTTGCACGATACTCTAATTTTTTGAGTTTCACCTGTACTGTCAAGGCTTGACATTCCAGCCACTTTTGTTTTTTATCACTTCTCCTTTTTCTTTCAACTTCAAAACTTGGAGGGAGGAGAAGAAATGTAGTGACCTGACCAAATGAAAGTCAGAGCATCATAGGCTGTTAGAGGGGGAAAAAGAGTCTTCTGTATTTCTTTTGTGATGTCAAGTGTGAAAAAGGAAAGTGGAAAAATACAGATCCTATTGTTCAGGTGGTTCTACTTGGTGACCATTCTAGCACTCCACCCTGATGTTCACTAGACCACTGAGCTGCAAAAGAACACAGATCTTGCACAAAACATTAGATTGTGGCTTATTTATTTATTTATTTACTTTAGCTGAAGATGCGTTTCAGTTCCAAATTTCTAGAAAAGGAATGCTGGGGGGAAAAAACCTAAGGTATACTTACATATGGCATTTATGGCTCTGTATTATGGCCTAAATCTGATCTGATTTCTGTATTTTAATAATATGCTACTCCAAACTATAATATGATTTAGTAAATCACAAAACATTGCCTTTATTGATTTAGTAAGTTAGTAAATGTGATTATATAGGTAGGGATATGCAGATAGTCTAATGGTCACAAGTATAACACGCACACACAAATACACACATTTATATATGCATGTTTGTATATGTATAAAACAAACATTGTATATAAGATAAATTTTCCCAGTGCATGCATTTTGTATAGCTTTTTTCAATAAAAATACATTTGTACACATATACTGTAGGCTAGTAAACGCTAAATTACCTTGTCATTTGCATCAGTATTCCATATAATTGCTTTTGAAAAGAAATATATGACAAGTTTATTATACATTTTATGCATCTCATGAAAGGCTGGTTCTAAAATCTAAGCTCTGATTGCCATCCAGAAAAGTCCCAGAGATGTTGTAGGCTCTCTGTTGTTATATCTGACTAAGAAAAAGATAAAGATAATTCCAACCATATTTAAACTGACACATATTTAAGTAGTTTGTATCTCTAGGTTTAATAGCTAGAGGTTAGCACAGGTTTCTATAAAAATAAGAGTCTGTATGCTTAATTGTCAGAGAAATGTAGTATATAAGATGCTGTACACAGCTAATAACTTTATTGCTTCTCTTCCAACTTCTTAATGTATGCATTCTTTGAGACATAGAGATGTCATTTTGATACCTTGCAAATAATTCCAACATTTTAAAATTGTTACTCAGCTATAAAGCATATTTTAAAAAATCCCGTATTTTTCTTTTTTGCCTCTCCAGTAAGAAAAGGTGAATAAATTCTTGCACTGATAAAGCTGGATAAAGAGTTCCTTCTATATTAAAATTGATACATTCATAAATTAGAATAAATTTGTCAGGCATTTGTAGTTGGGAAATGGACCCCAGTCTGAAGAAAAGTTTTTTTTGATATTCTGTGACTGTATGGAGCAATTCTGATTGCAACAAGGAATAAAAAGCTTATTAAAGGGACCCAGGTGTGAGCTTTCAAAACTAAGGCTGTGCAGATATTTTTCTCCATTCTTTCAGCACTGCCGATTGCTGGGCTAAGTAAATCGGTATTAGATATAGCAAATGGATAAGGTAATGTTTCCATAGCCATAACTTTTCTTTTGTCAGAATCAATAGATATATTCTCTTCAATGATTCATTGACTCTTCTTGGAATCTCTTTTGAAAGCAGAAAGGAGGTTAGAAATCCTTCTCAATACCATCAACTATTGGAGATTAATTTGTTCAGCCTAGGTGGAAAGCCATTAAGCTCACTAGGTTACCAGACCCAAACGGTTCCTCAATTTTTGTATTTTTCTGAATTATTTTTTTTTGTTAGTCTTGACTAGGTCTTTTGTCCCCCATTTTTGTCTCCTGTCTTTCCCAGGTAGCACTACCTGGATTCATAATACTTTAGCATAGAAAGTGGAAGTCTCCTAAAGGAAAACTCAACTTTTCTTTCTCTCTTTTTTCTACATCAAAGTCACTCAGGAGAACTGCAGACGTAGCCAGCTGCCTCAGAGCTTTTCCATTACTTGCCAGCCTTTTGTTGATCCCACAGAGAAAGTGTCTTTGAACCTCATGAAATCATAAACTCCTCACAGACTAGACTTGAATCCAGTTAGTCTGACTTTCAAACAGAGGCCTCTTGTGATCCTCCACAGAATTAAAATTGTAGCACAGCGTGGTTGAGCTTCAGAGAAACTGAAATGCAGTGTTTTGTTTTGGGTTGGGTTTTTTTTTAATTTGGAAAGGGCACTTGTCCTGGAGCAGCCCAGAAGAGTTGGTTCACAAAATGTATATGAATACATTCATATATTCATATATATTCACAGAAGTCTTCTTGAAAGTCTTACTCTGTTTGATGGGGTTTTCTCTTCAAAGATATCTATCCTTCTCCTGCCTTATTTTTAAATGCAATAAATGCTGTTGACTACCTCCCAATCTTGATTGATTAGATGCCTGCCTATGATTTAGTTGTTTCCTTCCCTAAATGCTAAAATTGCAAGTTTTCGACTTCTATCTTGATCTTAGCATTGAGCATTGATTTCACAAGATTTTGGGTTTATCACTGCCTTTACCATCTTTACCGTCTATATCTGTTCCAAAGGTATGTACAAGTAGTCCTCTACTTACAACTATTCATTTAGCAACTATTCAAAGTTACAGCAGTCCTCAATGAATAGTGGTTACAACTAGTCCTTGGAATTCTGGTAGTCCCAGCACAGCCACATTCACATGATCACACCCTTGGCAACCAGCTTGCACTTATGACTGCCTGCAGTTCCTTGCAATTGTGTCATTGCGATTTACAAACTTCCTTGCTGGTTTTCCCAGAGAGTCAATGGAGAATCCAGCAAGGAAGATCACTGGGGTAAGTCTCCAACATCTTCATACCCTCTCTGAGTCTTGCCATGGCTGTCTCTCACCCTTGTGAACCCTCACTCACCCTCCTCAAGCCTTGCTGCACTTCCCTTATATTCTCTTATGCAGCTCCATGTATCCTTGTTCACATCTCCCTGAACCTTGTTGTGCCTCTCTCGGACCTTCACACATTTCCTCATGCCTTCCTTCACCCAACAGCAACCTCTTACTTGCTTGCTGGCCTGTTTGCAAGCTACCTGGGACTTTCAAGTTCCTGCTGGTTTCCCCACTGACTTGATGTGGGAAACCAGTAGGAACCGTGATATTTGGACAATTGGTGCTGTCATATAAGCAATGTAATCCTGCTTTGCAATCACATTGCTTAATGACAGAAATGTTGGTCCCATTTGTCATTGTAAGTCAAAGACTGCCTATACTACCATAGATGTATTGCATGCAGAACAGCTAAACTATATAAACTTCATAGTGTTGGTATGGAGTAAAGGGCACTGGAGTAAGTGCCAGAAATATGATTACTTATCAGATTATTAGGGGGAAATTGGCAAGTCTTGGAAAAATTAAGCAATGCTTATAATATATTAATTATATGATCACCCCCAAATGAAATTAATTCAGCAAATACACCCTTGTGCTTGCTAAGAAACTTGTAATTCCCTGCAACACATCCATAAAAATATTAAAATATATATTTATTAAACTTAAACTGGAATATTCATTTTGCAATTAATGAAATGAAAATAAATGTACAATGTTATTAAAATGCTAAAGATATCTCTAGAACAGCCACAGAAATGGGCTAGCCATTCTTTAATCTTGTATATAAAGTTCTACTTGGACTTCTACAGAATAGTTTAAGGCAAAAGTGCCCAAAAGGGACCAGTTCCATGGAGAGAGGTTTTTCGGCAGACCGGAGGGTGCATGATTTTGTGTACTTCCTGCATCTAGCGGATAGGGCTTTGCATGTTTGTGTGGACCAGTTGCTGGCATACCGGGACCCAGTATTGGTCCATGGACCAGGGGTTGGAGACCCCTAGTTTAAGGTAAAATGCACAGAGATCTGTCAAGCATGACTGCTGGTCACAGACTGACCCTCTCTTGATTTTTAAGCAGATTGTGTAGAAGCAGATTGTGTTTCCACAAGCAGTCTGAACATATTAAAGATTTTGTGCATCAGTCAGAAGTGGCAATGATAGTTGTTCCTCATGTAGAATATTTTGCTAGTTCAAATACAATGATTACCATGTCCTATTACAAACAAACAGGACATCTGCTATTATAACAGGTGTCTTCTGGGTGGTCTAATGCATCAAAGTCAAAATAGGGTTCACAAATGTATGTAGAAGGGTCAGGGGTTGTTTGTGTAATCATGAATGCCACCATAAGTCCCTCTCATGCCTTTGGCCATCAGGCATCAAAGGCTGTTTCATAGCATCTAGGAATTATCTGTTACAGTGGTCTCCAACCTTTCTGGCGCCGTGGACTGGCAGCAGCAGGGGGGAATGGATAGTTTCGCATGTGCAACCTAGATGTCACACTTGCATAAATAAGGCTTCACACACTCACCTACCGCTTCCACAACCTGGTTCCCAGCAGCCCACAAACTGGTACCGGTCTGTGGCCCAGGTGTCAGGGACCCCTGATTTGTTATGAAAACTGTAACTCCATCTCATAACAGAAGAATTGTTCTGAATAATAGTAAAAATAGCTTTCTTCCTCTGGAGAGGCTTAATAAACAGTTTGATTTTCTTATCTGCACAATTTAAATAATGTATCATTTCCATCCATTTAAAAAATATATAGTACTTTCTCTAGTTAATTTTGTTTTCCCAAATGCTGTTGATCCTAAACTGGCTGGAGTGTTTTCATGGAAATTATACAAATGACAGGGAATTATAAGCAAAGATCACTTTATTTTTTCCATTCTAGTCCGAAACGTTTGCTTATAAGTCATTAATTGAAGTCCAAAGTGAGGTGTTTTATTTAGGTATCATTCAGTAGAAAATAAAAACAAGCATTCTTTTTTATGAATTATTTACTATTTCTCTTCTCTGACAATTTGAGAGCTGTGCTAAACTCACATGGAAGATTCTGGTCAGGATTTACTGCAGGCTTTTTTAATGTAATTAATAAAATATAATAACTTGGCTGGCTGAATTCTGGCTTTTTCTTTCAGTATCATCTGTACTACCTAAATAATTTCTGTTAAAGTCAATAATCCTTCCTCCAAGGCACATCTCTGCAAGTACTTATAGAGAATAATTTCATTGATGGTGGAAGGAGCTGCTGGGAAGTAAAGAAGAATGTTTTCATTACTGCTATAAGCTTTCGTCCTGTTGTCTTGAGGGGAGATAGCAGAGTAAAGGGCTTCTATGGATAATAGTCCTGGAGGCAATGATTTGATCATTGTTGAAATCAGTAATTCCACTCTGGCTGAGGCAGATCCAATGAACCTCCAAGATCTTTTCCTGCTCCCATGAATAGATTCTGAAGTTCACCCACTGAATCTCAGGCAGAGATAGTGCTGTAAAGATGCAGCAGCACAGTTCCATAGGTCAGATATATTGACCAAGAAGTTGGGTAACAGTAGAGTAATGAATAATATCCCTCAGCTGTTATTTATTTATTGGCCTCAATCTTTGAGAAAAACAACTGAGAACAACTCTTAGACCCTCTGTTGCATCATGGTTACCTTGTTATACCATGCTTTGAACTCTGGATTCCACTTTGTCTCCTATCTTTTTATCATATACCTGATCTTGACCTGTGCCAAGCCTGAGACTACATATACATTTGCCATCTTAAGATACTGGTAAAATAGATTATTGACTTTTAAAAAGTTGTGTCTGAGTTTGCATATCTCTAGACCAGGGATCCCCAACCTGTGCTGTGGCCCACTACCAGACTGTGGCCTATTTGGAACTGGGCTGCCTGAGTGGCTGGCCAGTGCATATGCACACACCGTTCAAATTGTGGGAGTGGCTGGTTGGCACATGCATCCAGCTCAACTTGCGGGAGCGGTGGGCCAACGCGCATGAAGCTCGTTGGCCCTCTGCTTGCGCAGGGCAGTTCCCCTCTCCCTCCCACCCGCTGGGCCACAAACCCATAAAGGTTGAGGACTGCTGTTCTAGACTACAGCTGATATCCTGCTTACTTTCTTGTTGGTTGACAGCCAACTGTACTAACATAGAAGAACTGGTGAACAGCCTGATGACCAATAACCTCGGTCTTCAAACCAGGTTTGAAATCATCTGGAACTAAGTGAAGAAGACATTAATTGTCCCTTCATGATGTACCGTCTTTTAAATGATTGAATTCTGTACCAAGAGAAAAAGGTGGTACCTGTAAGGGGAGATAGGTGGGAATGGTATTGATATCACACAAAGATATCAATGGTTATTTAGCATGACAAATGGATACCTCCAGAATTGGGAATGCTACCCTTGTGCTTATTGATTCCCAAGCAACTCTGATGAAATAAAATGGTCTTCTTGCTGCTTTTAAGTTTCCTCTGGTTGGTTCCCTGTGGAACCAAAGACTGGCTGAAAATTATTGTTGATCTGAATCAGAAAGTGTTTATATGTTCTTAGTTTTCTTTACTTATACGTGCTTTAACTGATGGGCATTGCTTTTCCTTCTTAAGCAAAGCATCAGAAAAAGAGGAATAAAAGAACAATGTCATTCACTTTCTCTCAAACACAGATATGATTTAGCATGTAGTTACTGGCATTATGCTATTGTCCACTAGCAAACAAGAGGCTTCATTTATCAACCACACTTCTTCAAGACTGCCCTATTGCAGATTATGTGGGTGATTTTCACAGAAATATTAGAGTGAAGTGATGGAAGGGGAGTCTGGGTGGTGCAATGAAAAGACATGCGTTAGACAAGAAATAATGCTGCAGTTTTAATCTTTCCACCTACACTCCTTATGGTGCTGCCATGTGGCTCTTTTTATTATTGCTCGCTTATCTATCTTCCTAGTGACTGAACCATTTAAAAGTTTGAAATTATGAAATAAATTGCAAAAATGAAAACAATAAAATTTTAAAAAATCTCCACTTTGGATAGAATTTGCTTCTGGGGTTAGGATTGTTTGTTTGGAAGTATATTCGATGAGACCTTGTTCTCAGTAAAAATGGTATGACTAAACTAGAGTATACCATCCAATGTGACTGTTTATTCTCAATTATGTGTAGAACTGTAGAGCTACAGTCACAAGTTATAATCATTAAAACGAATTATAAGTAGACTCCCCATGGCAAATTGTGAAATCTAAGCCTGCACTTAAGCCTTTTATGTGTTTCACAGCCAAAGTATTTTTTTCAAGCTCTGCATTATTGAAGAGTAGAAAGATCTGAAGATACAAAGTCTCTGCCTTGGAGATTAGCACTCTTCCTTTCTTGTCACAGTTGACATAGTTCATGGGGGAGGGGTAGATACATCATTGGGGAGATGTCACTAACTTGGTGATCTTTAGCCTATTTAATAATACTAGAACATCAAAGCATATCTATGTCTAATGTCCAGCCACCTCACCAAGATATCTTAAATATAATCCAAGCTTGATGCTAAATGGGTCCTTGGTACAGATAACAGCAAATAGCCCCTTGTTCTGAAATATAATGATTGTGAACAACACATCCTCCGTTGGCTTGGCATCAGGAAACCTCTAGGGATGTCTATTTCAACCAATACCTATCCATCAAAGAAGATTCTCTAGAAATTAGATGGTACTTTGGGTAATGGTCTTCTAGAAACCTATTACTCATCTTTCAGAGAGTATTTGGGATGTGAACTTTAGCTATCATAATTTGCTCTTTATTATGACTTATTTCCTATTTTTGTAGGCTTAATTTTTTAGATGCATTCTGGTGTCGAATAAATTTTTCATTTGTTAATTTCCTGCCTTTTCTTGTTTTGGAGGTTTTATTTAGTTTTTTTGTTTTGTTTTCTTACAATAGATATTTTACTTTATTTTGTTATAAATTGCCAGGAGTCAGAATTATTCAGCAACATATGAGTTTAATTTATTAATTAATATAATTAAGCACTGACAAATTATGCTGGGGGAATTATTCTCTGTTCAACTGAATGTTCTATTTTAGTAGCTAAAGTTCACATTATTCACATTGTTCATCCCATTTACCTTAAGGACAGGCTAAAATGTTATTTTGATACTGCTGTGAAGGATGTTATGTCCAGATTAAGTTGTCCCCTTGTAAAATGAAATAAAAGAATATATAGTCCTTATGCATTACATGTCTTTGTTATACATTGTCATTGCTTGTCATCCAGAGTTCTGCAATTACTGTGGCTTAAATATCAACAACCTAAGATATGTAGATGATACCACTCTAATGGCAGAAAGTGAAGAGGAACTAAAAAGCCTCTTGATGCGGGTGAAGAAGGAGAGTGCAAAAGTTGGCTTGAAACTCATCATTAAGAAAACCAAGATCATGGCATCAGGCCCTCTCAATTCCTAGCAAATAGATGGGGAAGAAATGGAGGTAGTGACATATTTTATCTTCCTGGGCTCCAAGATTACCACAGATGGGGACTGCAGGCAAGAAATTAGGGGAGGAAAGCTATGACAAATCTAGACAGCATACTAAAAAGCAGAGACATCACCCTGCCAACAAAAGTATGTATAGTCAAGGTCATGATTTTCCCAGTTGCAATGTATAGCTGTGAAAGTTGGACCATAAGAAAGGCTGAGCGCAAAAGAATTGAGGCCTTTGAACTATGGTGCTGGAGAAGACTCCTGTGAGTCCCCTGGACTGCAAGGTGATCAAACCGGTCAGTCCTAGAGGAGATCAACCCTGACTGCTCTTTAGAAGGCCAGATCCTGAATTTGAAACTCAAGTACTTTGGCCACCTAATAAGAAGGAAGGACTCACTGGAGAAGAGCCTAATGCTGGGAAAGATTGAGGGCAATAGAAGAGGGGGACAACAGAGAATGAGGTGGCTGGATAGAGTCACTGAAGCATTAGGTGTGAGCTTAAATGGACTCCAGAAGATGGTAGAGAACAGGAAGGCCTGGAGGAACGTTGTCCATGGGGTCGGACATGACTTCGCAACTAACAACAACAACAAAAATATTTGCATTTTTATATCTGATTCTAATACTATTATACAATCCTGATGACATAAGATGTCAAAAGAATTAGATAGGTAACACATGGTGAGAAATACCCCTGGTTTACCTTTTTTCATATGTGGTGGACTTGTAAGGTCATTAAGGCCTTTTGGGTACAACTATGGTGGAACTTACAGCAGATTTTTAAAAAAAGGATTATTTTTCTTCCACAGTTGTTTCTTTTAGGTATTGTGCAAGATTTAGATGCAAAAGAAATAAATTTGATGCTTTATTGTTTATCTGCTGCCCGATTGCTAATAGCCCAAA
>NW_015386707.1:438867-482604 GCF_001527695.2 Protobothrops mucrosquamatus
CTCGGCTTACTTGAAGAACCATTCAAATGAACAATTTTTATCAATATGGAGAAGATGGATTGTTTATATTCAAAAGAAACATAGAGTGGTAGAATATAATTTAGGTTTTTAGATTTTTTAAGTTTGTTTATTTCTATCCTTTCTGGTAGATTAAGATATTTTGTGGAGTTAGAGATATTAGTATTTGTTTACTTTTACTTTTATATGAATATTATCCTGGGAGTAGGTTTGGGAAGTCTGGGGGGGGTGTTTTTGATTGTTTATTGTGATTACTTATGATTGTTTTTTTATGATGGAAAAATAAATAAAATTTTCTAAAAAAAAAAAAGAAATACCCCTGGTTTAGATGCTAATAAAGAGACGAATTTTCAAATTAATCAACTTGTCTAGCTTGAAGCCATTTGTTCTGAACTGGAAAACCTGTTCAGGTAACCTATGTATATATGAATATTTATTTAGTATTTGTCAGCTCCAATGTAAGAAAACATTGCTTCTTTTATGTAGCAGGACTACCAAACTTTATGAGATTACGAGTATTTTGAATCCATCTATCTAACATGAGCCAGAAAACTGCTGATATACCTACAGTATAACTAATGTATCTACAAAATGGATAAAGGGTTCATGCATAGATATAAAGGCACATATTTTTGGTGGGCACATCTAATCACCCCGCAAATTGATTACACATTTTTGGAGATACCTGGAGTGCAGGATTCCAGTACTCTGAACTTCATCGTGCATGCTGAGCTAAATGAGTTAAGTGGTGAGGCAACATTTCTCAACTTATGACTAACTACAACCGTGGCTGGAATTTCCATCACAAGTTACGCGGTCATTAAGTAAGTCATATCTAATTTGATTACTTTTTTTTGCTGTGGTCATTAGCAAATCATATGATTGTTAAACAAATCTGGCTTCCCTCATTACTTTGCTTGTTGAAAGGGCCCTAGGAAGGTTGCAAACAGCAATCAAGTTGCAAACTGCAACCATCATAAATACATGCTGGTTGCCAAGTGCCCAAATTGTGATCATGTGACCATGGGGATGCTGCAATGATTGTAAATGTAAGGATCAGTCATAAATCACTTTATTCAACAATACTGTAACTTTGATCATTAAATCAGTGGCTGTAAGTCACGGACTATCTGAAGGATTCTTGTTTGCATTCTTACTCATCATCATCAAAAATTATAAATATTTTCAGGTTAATTGTTTGGACCTATCCTGTGCAATGACTGAATGTGAGAACTATGATACATCATTGTCCAAAAACTGGACTTTGTTTTTTCTTGAAGACAATTTGCTTCTCATCCAAGAAGCTCCTTCAGCTCTGACTGAGTGGTGGAGGATGGAAGGATTTATACATCATTGTGTGGATGATTCCAATGGGCTACACTTTTCTTCTTTTCCCATCATTGGCCATGTTGGCTAGAGCTGCTGAGAAATTTAATGCACCACAGTCTGTATATGCCTTTTCATGTTTACTCAGAAGTGAGCCCGATGTTTTAAATTAAACTTGTTTCCTGGAATGAACATACCATTGCAATTTTAATTACATAATTACGTTGTCTTTGATTCCTGCCTCTAATTACATCCCAAAAGGTCTTGACTTTTAATATAGTTGCTCTTTCAGGTGATTCTTTTTTAGTTAAGATTAAAAAGCCCTTTCATGTTTTCTTCTAAACATCACAGTCTGAATGATTAATAAGAGCATCTGTTTTGAGCTGGAATTATGAAGATTTAGGCAGACAATATAAATAAAGTGAATATGAAAATGATACACAAGAAAATAGCGTTTTTTTCTAAAACTCTGTGGGGAAAATTAGCATACAAAACATAAGTAAAATTAGACATAGAAAACCAAATTATCAGGCTTAAGAGGTTTTAAGAAATAAATAAAAGTGAAACAGACTTCTCAGAAGAGGAATTTAAAAAATAATTACAAGTGATTCTTTAAAAAATTTCTGTTGCTCCTTATTCATTCTAACATTTTATCCTTTTTTCATATAATGCAGAATAAAGGTCATTAGGGAAAAGTGTATTACAGCTGATGCTCTGACAAAGTTTTTCATATTACTCAAGTCCCTCTTATTATAATTCAGGTGATGTTGGAATACTATTAAGCATGTTGTTTTCTATGCTATTAATTTGCTTTTTATTGAACCATCTGCAGAATTTTCATTTAGAATGCCTTGTTCAATATTGGTGATTACAGAAATTTATGCTGTAGCTCTATAGCTCTTGGCACTTTAGTCTTGAAGATACATCACAAAACATCAAATGGCACTGGAGGAAGTATGCAGGGTGCATATTGGTTCATTGTAAAAAAAAGATCCTATAACTGTATGGCTTAATAAGGGGCTTTTTTGGTAAGTAAGTAAGTAAGTAAGTAAGTAAGTAAGTAAGTAAGTAAGTAAGTAAGTAAGTAAGTAAGTAAGTGAAGGAAGGAAGGAAGGAAGGAAGGAAGGAAGGAAGGAAGGAAGGAAGGAAGGAAGGAAGGAAGGAAGGAAGGAAGGAAGGATGGATAGATGGATGGATGGATTTAGAAAATGTAAAGAGTTAGGGTTGATTTACTGATTCATTTGGAAAATTTAGAAAGCAAACCATCTTATAGGACCCAATCTGGGTTGGTCACCAGGATCAGAAATTTACTCTTCCACGCTTTCGGATTCATGCTGGAGGAACTTTTCTTTGCCCAGAATGTGATATTTACCTTTATTCGCAAACCATCTTATATATGATAACTCTGAGGACTCATAGCAACAATAGCAAAAACATGTTAAATAACTAACCAATATTAAAAAAAGAAACAGTACCCAATACCTTCAAGCAACTCTCCTCGATAACAACAATCACTAGATTCTTGATTCACCCCACTCCAATGATTTGGGAGAAGAGTCA
Organism: Protobothrops mucrosquamatus; assembly: GCF_001527695.2. Classification (NCBI taxonomy): domain Eukaryota; kingdom Metazoa; phylum Chordata; class Lepidosauria; order Squamata; family Viperidae; genus Protobothrops; species Protobothrops mucrosquamatus. Next base: position 441,772 of record NW_015386707.1, read on the forward strand.
ACTTTGTTAGGGCCTGCTGGATCTCACAGGGCAGGGGCTGCTTTTGAAAAGGGATATATCCTAGGTCCTAGATGAAAACCTTTAAAAAGAGAGACCTGGATCATGCCTACTCCATCTGAGCTGGTGGAGTGGGCAGATACCAAGAGAGGTGATGCTGTAAATAATCTGGTCCTGTGAAGTGCAAGGCTTTAAAGTGGTAACCAGTAACCTAAATTGAACCTGGAAAAATATTGTGGGCCAGTGCAACTCACATGGCAATGGTGTAAAACTGAGAGGGACGCAAGAGAGCATGTGTGACTGCATTCTGGACCAACTGTAATTGCTGGATCATTTTCAAGGTCAGCCCTATGTAGAGGATGCTGCCCTAATCCAACCAGGAAGTGACCAAGGTATGAGAGATTGTGATGGTCCAGGAATGGGTATGATTGACACACAAGCTTTAGTATACAGATAATCCTTGATTTAAAACCAACTCAAAAAAAGAGGACTTATGACACCAGTTCAAAGTTTCAATGGTCATTTTCCTCTGTGATCACATGACTAAACTTTGGGACTCAGAAACATGGCCATATTTACAGCCATTTGCATTTTATGAAGGTTTTACTGAAAAGTGACACTTACTTCTGAGTTTTGCCAAGCTGCGCCCATAGCCAACCATTACAATTGCCATGTTTGCTAAATGACGACACACACATATACACAAAATGTAAAATCAGATTAGTCATGCGACTGACCAATTTTATGACCATCATGACTTACAATCATAATGTGCAGGCTCCATTACAATCATATGTCAAGGACTACCTGTAACACAATTTGGCTATTAAGTGTTAATTAAATTTCTAGTCACCATATCTATTTAATTTCCATGCATGTGGTAGTGGTTTCACTTGAAAAGCCTTGGAAGGCTGTTTCCAAAGCTGAGTGTCCCCATGTTTGAAAATATGATAGTCACTTATCTTAAGAAAAGGAAGGCCCTCTTCAAAATCCAGAGAATTTAATTAAAAAGTCAGGTCCTAAGAACACAGTTTAGGCAGTCATCCACTGTTTCAATCAAAGAACCATCCCATTTTCAAAGGGAAATTATTTGAAGCAGTCTTCAGGAGTTGTGATAGTTTCCCACAATTGAAGACAGACAGTTATAAGTCTAGATTTCCAACAAAAAGCTTGGGCAAAAAAGTTTAACATTAAGTGAAAATGGGGTGATAACTGCTAGAGACATTTACTCCTATGTAATGAGTTTTCAGTGAAAGTCACTGAAGAAACTGGGGAGATGAAACTGTCTTGAATTTCATCTTATTTTAGGTGCTGCATTGAAATAATAGCCCTCTCTAAATTCTTTGAGGTGTACTATATGTATCACTGTCACAGATAAAGTGGCAGTAACAGAGTAGCATGGTACCAGAGAAAATGTTGTTTCTGACTAGCCACAAACATGTTTTTCTGCTTTCTTTCAATGGGAAAAACTCACAGAGTTGAGACTCAGTAATTCACTCTCTGTGCCTTTTTTGCAATCTACCTATAGAATTCACTATGTGGAATTAATCTACAGTACAAAAAAGTGAAATTCAGGGTTAGCTACTGAAATTCTTTTGCATATTTACTTATCCAATATGTATATTCCTCAAATTCAGAAATGAAAACTTTTCAATTTAATGGCCTCTTTGGTCACTGTATGTTGTTCTGTCCATATTTGAATGTTCACAGTTCTGTGAAAATTATTTTCCGTGCAAAAGTTACCTGCAAAGTAAGAGTTAACAATTAACATATTGTTGGTTCCTTCCACATGGTACAATATCATAATTTGTGGAGAATATCCACAGTACTTTTGTGGATAATATAAGAATATTTCCCCAATAAAGATATACTGGATTACAACTTCCATAATTCTCAAGTAGCCCAGTCATTTACCATAGGAAATATTGGAATTGTATTTCAATGTATTTGGAGGGTACAAGCTGGTAATATACCCTAGTGACATAAAACAGTTCAAATACCTTTTTTTGTGCCTTCAAATCAGTTTTGACCTCTGGTGATTGCCTGGATGAATCTCTGTAGTTTTCTTGGCAAGATTTTCAGAAGAGTTTTGCCATTGTCTCTTTCCTGGGTCTTGAAACCAACAGGGTGATATTGGGCCAGGATCTCTCTCTAAGTCCTAGGAAGGAGGCAGTGGCAAAACTGGAAGACCACGACTACAACTTCTATACTGATTCATTGTTCTTGTACTTTAGCTGCAATGTAATCTATACTTTTCTGAGAACTTTACAGGTAACTGAATCTTTTAAAAAACACAATCCCATTTTCATATCTTATTGCACTTGTCTGCATGATATTAAATTGCTCACTGACCGATTCCACTGCATAGAAGATTCTTTATATTAGCATATCTTAATGTCTTTCACACAACCATTTCTATATAATTTTTTTCTGGTTGATTTTTTTTAAAATCCTGTAAGAAAAACCAGTCTATTTCTCCCATCTGTTGTAGACTATTGTAATTTATGTAACTTATGTAGCCATCAAGAATGTATATTTTCATTGATTTTTGGTATATCCAGCATAGAGATTGTTAAAGAAACAAATAAACAAAGTAATGCCAATATTTAAATGCAAGATACATGAATTAAAACAGTGTTCTTAATTTTGGCAATGCTAAGATGTGTGGACTTCAGCACCCAGAATTCCTCAGCCAGCATGCCAAGGTTGAGAAATGCCAGGCTAAAGTGAACTCTGCTTTCACTATGTTTGAACATCATTTTTAAATGTTTGATTTTCCTAGATTTTGTAGTATTTGTGGGGTAGCATTATATTGACATCAATAGTCAAATGTATTAGAAACAGCTTATGCAGTATAATACAGCACTAATTTGTTGGTGAGTTTAGTGTCCTCTGATGGGACAATTTTATTTAAGGTAGATCCTACCTAACTAGGTTAGTCTAGCAGTAGAGTGTTTTATAACATCTGCATTTTAAGCAGAAATAAATGCACTTATTTTTTCCAGAAGCACAGTTTGCGAAGATTGAAGATTTCAGGTGAAATAGCCCAGGAATATTCAGAAACAAAATTTATCTTGCTGATTTGCCACTAGGGAATGTCCATCAAATGGTGATAATATTCTCCTAGATGGATCCCCGATTGTGAATGTTCTGTTTTAAAACATGTTCCAAATATCATTTTATATTGAAGTTTTGGCACTCTTCATTTATTTGCACATTTGTGAGGATTGTGTTGTGATGTTTGCTGTTGGATCTATGGTGCATGGTTCATTACTTTCATTTTTATTTTATTGTTTGGTTGTTTAAATCTCCCATTCACTCTGCAGTGATTTTCCATAGCTCACTCAAGAGCTGACTTGCAAACCAAGAGGAATGCTAGTACAATAGAGTTATACCACTAATTACCACTAGAGCACTATTGCAATATAATATAATGTTATGAGGGAATGACTTTGGGAATGGGTGGGGGAGATGTTGCCTAGGGAACAGTCAGAGAAGAGAGGGCATAGCCTGCAGCTGCATAATGGGCTGAGAAAAAGGCTCAAAAGCAACCTTCATTAGTTTTTCAGGCAACAAAGGAGACGACAGGAGATTTGTACTTTCAGACTTGCAAGTTTATGTTAATGTAGCCTTACAATAAAATACAATTAGCTTATCCGATCATGCTTTCTGGGAAGGCTAACATAATACTACAGTGGTGCTGTAAAACGGTCCAACAAGCCCAGCAGCTTTTTATAAAACTATTTGAGGAACTGCAGGGTATGCTGACAATGGGAGAAAGAGACAAATTTCCATATGTATAAATGATATATGTGTATTCACATATGTACATATGGATAACATGAGGAGAAGCAAGACCACTGCTTCCTCTGTCTAGTGGCAACAACCTCCATTGTTGTAGTTATATCAAGTGAGAAAAAAAAATGATTGTAAGGACAAAGTTGTTTTCTGTTTGATATTAGTCAATGGACCAAAAAGCCTTGCATTTTTCTTTCTTTCTTTCTTTCTTTCTTTCTTTCTTTCTTTCTTTCTTTCTTTCTTTCTTTCTTTCTTTCTTTCTTTCTTACTATAATGGAAAGGTCAACAAACTTTTTTTTTAAAAAAAAAAGCTTTCAGATTTTAATTTTCAACTGAATGATATCAAATGCACAAGCACACTAGGACTTTGTGAATGGACATGGTCTGCCAAATTTGAGACACATTGTAGTAGTTATAAGATGACAATTTTAATTTTTTAAAAAGCAAAATGGTATCTACTTTGATTTTCTGAAAATAAAAAGAACCGAACTAAATATTATTTCTTGGAAGAACTAGAACATTTGATCTTTGTGAGACAACACAGTTCATCAATGGAGGTTTTATTTTTTTAGGATCTTGCATTGTGTGTATGTAGTACAATTTGTATGAAAATAACATGTAGCATAAAAGAGACCTGGAATAACATTTGCATAATTTCAGAAGAATGCACAGACTTTTGTGCAAATGAAATTGTTAATGTTTCAGTCATGCTTTAGAGGTTATTTGATGTTTGCTTGTAAATGTGTCTGAAAGTAGCAAATGTCAGAGAGATACCTTTGGTAATATACGTGGGGAAAAAATCAAATAAAAAGATGCAGAAGTTAAATAATTGTAATTACTGAAAAGCATTTAACTTTTGTTTTTGATTTTCTGCTTGGTGTACAAGAAAGTAACAGAAACTTAATTTGCTTCATCATTGATTGAATGGATGAACAATAGTTTACTGAGAGAATACATTAAGGTATATTCTGTAGAGCCTGTGCACATTGTCTGGTACGAGTAGAGAAAATTAACATTTGATATGCCCTTTTGTGGGCCATTTGTTTTGTTCTTTATTGGTTGCAGAATCATCACACACATATACAGCGTTAGGTCACTGCTTGGTGCAACGGTACAATTTCTCTCTTCCCCTTCCCTGGCTCATATTATTTCAGGCACAAAAGGAACATCTTTCTTTCTGATGGTTGGCTTGTTTTGTTTGTAGACTAAGATGCTCATTGCTGGACTTTACTATCAGCAACAGTAGGGGTAAAAGTCTGGTTCCTTCCCTCATCAGTTACTCATTCTGTTCCATTATCAGATTCTGTAGGCACTTTGAGCAAGAAGAAATGCTGGAATTGGGTATGTCTAGTTTAATAAAGAGAAGGACGAGGGGGGACATGATAGAAGTCTTCCAATATCTCAGGGGCTGCCACAAAGAAGAGGGAGTCAAGCTATTCTACAAAACACCTGAAGGCAAAACAAGAAGCAATGGGTGGAAACTAACCAAAGAGAGAAGCAACCTAGAACTAAGGAGAAATTTCCTGACAGTTAGAACAATTAATCAGTGGAACAACTTGCCTCCAGAAGTTGTGAATGCTCCAACACTGGAAGTTTTTAAGAAGAGACTGGACAGCCATTTGTCTGAAATGGTATAGGCCTGAGCAGGGTGTTGGAAGACCTCCAAGGTCCCTTCCAACTCTGTTTATTCTATTCTGTTCTGTTCTGTTCCGTTCCGTTCTGTTCTAAACATGCTCTGTACTCTGGCATATCATAAAGCTAGGGTGAAACTGGAAATGGTATGTCAAGACTAGGTAAATCTTATTAGAGGAATACCCTGAGAAAATCCCTCAGTGCCTGGATGGCAAGGTTTGAGTCCCATCTTCTACTTGAACAAGGCACAGATCTCTAAAAATTTAAGAGTCTGCAAAGGCTTGGTCAGCACACAAGCAAGATTTATATAGTCAGTTTCACACATTACTTTTCATTTTTTTGTAATATATTTTATTGATTTTTTTTAAAAAAAAAACCATAAATCACTTAATAATTGGTGAACAGTGTGTTGTCTGGGTTACATTTGTAAAACAATCATTAACAACTGATTTCTATAATCCATAATCCACATAATGGTTTTAGTTGATTTCCTCTTTTCCCAACATATCCGCTTTTGCAAACGTTGAGTTAATACAATTTTTATTGTTTTGATAGATAACAATTAAATATATAATTTTCCCCAATATTCCTAAAATAATAATCACATCAATATAATATTTCTTTTCTATCCAATCATTCTGGTTGCCTTATCATAGATCCTGTTACAGTCCTTATTTTAATTTGTTTCTCCCAACAAATTCTAGGTATTCTTACTGGTTAAGATTTTCTCAAAAATTAATTACATTTAAAAATTTAACTCAATTTTTCCATATGAACCATCTCACACTTTTACATTTCTTAAGGAATAGATAAAACAGTGAAAAAGAAAAAAGAAAGGAGAGTAAGAGTAAAGAAACATAAAAAATAACATACTACTTAAAATATATATATCTCCTAAGCTAATATATATTTATTTCCTTAATTTCTTATTCTTTTTAACCATAATTAAAATATGTTTAATGTTTAAACATTCCATTTAATACATCTAGTAATCTAGTCCTTTAACTCTTATTCAAAACATTTTTATCCATTATAATTTTCTTAAATTCAATCACATTTTCAGTATCTAAAACATTTCCTTTATCTAAGTCATTTCAACTTTTTTATATTACTCATATCAAGAAAGAAAACAAAAAAGGGGAAAAAGCATACAATATTATTTAGGGACATATATATTCCAAAACATTTCTATTTCTTTAACCATATTCAAACAAATGTTTCTTTTTTAAGTATTCACTCTGGTAAGTTCCATTATCTATTTTCTTGGTTTCCACTTTAGTCTTTTTCCTTTGCCAGTATCTTTCTTAATCAATGTATTTTGCTAAATCAAAAAGGTTTTCCGTATGTTCATAAATGTTGCTGTAGATATAAAAAGTAAATCAGGTGAAGTGTCTTTGTTACGGGGTTTCTGCCTTTCCACATTTGTTGAAAATCTTTTTTCTTTTTCTTTCCCTCCACTTCTCTTATCATTTCCTTTCTCTCCGATGTTCTTGACATCTCTACAGTTCATTTTATCCAATCTGTTTTCTTGTACTCAGATTTATTTTGTAGTCCTAAGGGATAAGTTATTTTTTCCAATTCTTGTGAATTTTTTTCCACTAGGATTAAATCATGTTTCCTTGTTTTGTTAAGTTCCATCTTTAAGTTTCTATTCTCAATTCCATATCCATTTATCTGTTTTATCTGCTCCTTCTCTGTTGTTGTTGTTTTCTGGGAATTTTTTTTTTGTAGAGTTAACTTAGAAATAGATTGATTTATATTTTCAAAGTTGTTTTGGATATCTTTGTGGTTTAAAGTCATTGTTGTTTGAATTAGTTGCAGTATACTATATATCTCCTCCTGTGAAATATTTATGTTTTCTTGATATGTTCTTTCTACATGTCTCTGATCCATGATGGCCAAGAATTTGAGTTTTTCTCTTCCTTTCTTTTCTCTGCAAATAGCTTTAAAGTCCCAATTAAATAGATATTTGTAATCCAAATAGTTCAAAAAAAAATTTTCTGAAATTTATAATTCTCTCTTTGTCTACAGCCCAGATTATTGTCTTTTTTGTCACAGCTGTTCTTTGTTGTTAAAACTTTGAAGGTCACAAACACAGATTAGCTTTTCCCAGGTTTTTCCAAGTCTTATATTAAAGTCATAGCTGTCATAGTCTTCATCCACCATTAGGTGTCAGCAACTATTTGTTTTTCAATTTCCAAAATAAACAATTATCTTTAAAATGTGAGTCTTAACCATTCAAACAATTTTAAATTTATCCAAATTTAAGTTTTAAATTTCAGGTTTTATATTAATTTCACTTCCATGTATTTTGATCCTCCATAAAAAGATTAATTCGCTGCTTCCGTTAGTATAAGGATGGGGCAGAAATCCCCCTCCTTCCCTTTTGGAGGTATTTTGCTTCTTGGGGATCTTTTCCAGGAAATTAAATGTAGAATAGAAAAGAGAAGATTGAATTCCTCACCAACTTTCAAGCATACTGTTCACAGTTATGCTGGTTAGTGCTTTTGGACTTCGGTTGCTAGTAGCTTGGGCTGGTCGATGCAATACGGCCAGCCTTTCTCCTGTCAGGTTAGAATATTTTTCCCAAGTTGAATGAAATGGCCGCCGCCATTCCAGAATCTCTGGAGCACCCTTCTTTCTTCATCACCTCTCTGGGGTGACTTAGACCCATTTAGGGTCCCCAGGCAGGGCAAAATTGTCCGCTGGGGTGTGGAGAATCTACAAGCCCATAACTGGTCACTACCACATAAAACTGAAAGTCCTCACACATGACTTTTCAAATGGTGCAGGCCCAATGGTAACTCACCTTTAGTCATTTATTCTGGGCAAGTGGAAATTTATCTTGACATATGCAAATCATAGTGGCATTTCAAATAGCAACCTATTGTGAGGCTTGTCTTAATAGATGTATCAGCTGTTTTGCAGAGTGGTGCACAGTTCCATCCGGTGGTGTAAATGTTTAAGAACTGGTTCTGCTGACCTGTGGCTGCCTCTGTGCCATGATGCCAGCCACAGATCAGCTGATTGGTGTGCTAAGTAATGAGATTCTCCTTTGCTGCTGAACCGCTTACAAAAGTCCAGAAAAGATTGCACCACACCCAGGTTGCACCACACCCAAACTTCAGCCTTCAATTTGGATAAGAATAGTGACATTTGCTTATCTATTCTGTACTGTTTTAACAAACTTGACATCCTAATGATAAAATCTGTTTGACTAAAGTTAAATCTTTTATTGGGACTAAATGAATGACTCTTCCAAATTTTGTTGTATTTACGCATTTCTTGCAATTGTCACTTGTTTTGGTGGGGCTTTCCTGTCCACAATCCTTCATGAGGTTCTGAGTACTCCTGCACCTGCAGACAAATACAACAAAAACTATGAAAACCTATTTCTTTTATTTTTCAATATTTTATTAATTTTTATAGTCACAAATCCTTAATATTTTATTAGTAACATATTGTCTGGGTTTCAATATTTAGCTTACTAATACATGTTAAACTCCTTTCTCTCTACCTCATTCTTCTAGCCATTCAGAAAATGTATCCCATGTTCTAAAGTATTCTGAATCTTCTTTCTCTTTCATTTTCAGTGTCAGTCTGTCCATTTCTGCACAATCTAAAATTTTCTTAATTATCTCTTCCTCGCTGGTAATTCTTCGTCTTTCCAATGTTGAGCAAATACAATTCTCACTGCAGTTAACACATGTAAAATTAAGTATACACATTCCTTCTCATAATTTCCTACAATTATACCTAACAAAAATAATTCTGTCTTAAAATCTATATGTTTTTTAGTCATTTTCCCTAACCATATATGTATTCTTGACCAAAATCTTTTGGCTTTAGGGCATGTCCACCAAAGATGATAATATGTGCCTGGTTTTTGTCTACATTTCCAACAATTACTAGACATATTTCTAAACATTTTTGCTAACCTCAGAAAACCTATTTCTAATGTGTTCATATCCTTATTGAATTGTCAGTCACAAAATTCCAATTTTGTTCCATATCACTATCCTAATATGCCATTTTATTATAAGGATTGGGGAGAGGTTTGTGCACATGTATATGTATATTTTGTAGTTCTAGGATCTCTTTGGAAAGAGATGGAAGACCCCCAGATTCATTTCACCTCCATATTCATCAAGAACTTCCCAAATTCAGATAGTGATTGTGGATAATGCCTTGATTCTTTCTCTGTGAAAGAGATTTTTAAGTCATTTTTTATTTTTTTTACTTAGTCTCCGGAATGTCTTTCTTCTTCTAGGGAGTATGCTCGGTCTTCCCAAACTGTGGAGGCTCGATAGGGAGGGTACCTCTGGCATGCAGATGGAAACAAAGAGATTGTGGAGTCCTTAGTGGTCTCTGAGCTCGGTTATTTTCTTGCAGACATTTTATTAACCAACTAGGTAACATCTTCCATGCTAGAAGGGATTGGGGTTTGCTCTTTGTCTATATATGGCAGCTTGCCCTGTCAGTGTTGATGGGAGTGTTGTTTTCTTCTTGATTAGCTTGTTGTTTACTGTTTGTTTGAGTCAGTAGTTCCTTGTTTGAGGTATTGTTCATTTCTTGATTGTTGGTCTGGTATTAACCCTGGAGTTGGCTTGATCTAGGATGCTCACAATTTCTCATTTGAAGCTACGGTTAAGTTGATCTGTGTATTGTTAAATTAAGGAGTTTTCATCATGTATTCTGGCTGCTAGCTGGTGCGCATGGATACACCTGCTAATCTTTGTCCTAAATCAGGGGTCTTCAAACTTGGCCCTTTTATGACTTGTGGACTTTAACTCCCAGAATTCCTCAGTCAGGCTCACAAGTCAGGCTGAGGAATTCTAGGAATTGATGTCCACAAGTCATAAAAGGGCCAAGTTTGAAGATCCCTGTCCTAAATAGTGGCTGTTAGAGTGCTTGTATTGTATCTTGTATATGACTTCTGTTTCTTCTCCTGGCCTACTGGATCTTTTGGTTTATTTAGGATGTTTTAGAGGGCTTTAGTTGACATCTGTGCTCCTGGGATCCCATGTAGTTGCAATAGTCTGTTGGTTGTTTCTCATACATTTTTGATATGTTATCATTTTCATACTTTGTGGTAGTTGTGCTGTAGTGTGCTGAGTAGTCAGGCACTTTTTGATAAAGTTGGATAGGTATTCATTTTGTTGTAAGATGTTGCATAGGTCATCTGTTTCTTTTTTTCTGATGTTCAGTATTGTTTCAGCAACATCTTCAAACAAAATGCTATGAAAAAAGATAACAATGCCATACATCAAAAACATCTCATCTTTTATTTTCATCTTATGGGGGGGAGCAGAGGAGGACTGCTGATTCATTTGCAATAAATCTAAAACTTCCAAGCTAGATAAATCTGAATTTTTACATATACTGACTGTAGGACATTGATGGCCATAAATCAAAAGATATTCTCCACTTGTAAAGCCCCTGTTTCAGATATGTAGAAAAAACTTTCTTTTCTAACAAAAGTTTTATATTTTGGTATTCATAGTAGATTGTTTGCTATGTATTAATCTACGGGTGTTCCTCCTGGAAGCCACTTATGTAAGTCACCGTTAAACTTTAAAGCAATAAGTTTAATAGTCTTTTATGTAAAGAAACACTTTTTTGCAAATGATGGAAATGTGAAATGTTCTTTTATAATATGCACTGTTGGTCAAGAAATGAAATAATGAAGTGAATTTGTCTCTTTTTTCTTGAAAAACATCCACCACAGAAAAGGGTTGAGTCACAAAATCGTCCTTGAAAAATAACTTTGCTGTGATTCATAGCTGAATGAGTGGACTATTTGATTAAAAGGCTCCAGAAATGCAACAAAAATCATATATAACTATATCATCTATATCTATATTTATATCTATATTTGTGTCTGTATTTTGAAAGCATCTGTAGAATTTGAGCATGAATATTTTACAGTGAGGTATGATCCTCTGTGCTGAATTTATTTAAAAAAAGAAAAAGAAAAAAAAAAGAAAAAGAAAAAAAATAAGCTTTTTTTCCACCTCAGGCTTTGTTAGTTATTCAACTTAGGCAATTCTCCAGAAGACACTAGTTAATAACTACTTTGTTTCTAAGTCTGAAAAAGTCACATTCTGTAGAGGCTTAAGCTGAAATATCATACAGCAATGATGAGATGGCTAAGGTAAAAACAACATACCCCTATAGGAGACAGGTGTCTGGAGATGGCATTTAAATGCATATTTATTATTCATTTGTAGAACCGTCACAATAATTTGAGAATCAAAGTCCTGATGTTCTGCTAAAGGAACTCAAAATTGTTATTTCTTTTTCCTGATCAACATGTTAGCTCCTAGACTCTATTTATTTATTGGATTTGTATGCCACTAATTCCAAACAGACTCGTGGTGGCTTACAGAATAACACTGAAACTTAATGTAAGATTTTAGATAACCATATAAAATCATAAAACATCCACTATATCTATATATCTATATCTGTGTTAAATTTGGATTGCTAAAGTTAAAGGGAAGCTAGTATAGCTATTTCAAGCTCCTTAGCTCTCATCAGCCAGCTACACTCTTCTGAGATTTGAACCTGGGCTGCTTGCACATTAAGTAGCTGTGATGATCTCTAAGCCACAGGCTCTTTCTCACTTTGTCAGCTGTGTCAGGGAGGGAAGAGACCAGGGGAGGAGATATATCTTAAGTGTTTTTTTCTTCTTCCCATATTTGGGCCGATCGGGTGCATCATAAAAAACACTTACTATATATATATAAACACTTACTATATATATATCACTATCTCTCTCTCTCTCTCTCTCTTTCTCTCTCTCTCTCTCGATATAGATATAGATATAGATATAGATATAGATATAGATATAGATATAGATATAGATATAGATATAGATATAGATATAGATATAGATATAGATATAGATATAGATATGTTGTTAGTTGTGACCCATCGCGACCCCATGAATAATGTTCCTCCAAGTCTTCCTGTCCTCTACCATTTTCTGGAGTCCATTTAAGCTCACTCCTACTGCTTCAGTGACTCCATCCAGCCACCTCATTCTCTGTCATTCCCTTCTTCTATGTGGAGATGTGGAAACTTAGATGCAACCTATTTTCATATTTGGTGGACATGCAGGGAAGTAAAGGCATTTTGGATTACGATATGGTGGAATATTCAAAATATTTTTAAGAAAAAGATAAAATTTAAACCACAGATATTTTTGTTGGGTATTATGGAAGATTTGGATACAAAAGAAATGGACTTGATGTTGAACTTGATAACTGCTGCAAGACTGCTAGTAGCTCAATATTGGAAAATGGAATGTTTGCCCACTATAGAAGAATGGTCACTTAAAGTCTCAAATTTAGCAGAAATGGCCAAGATTTCTGCATATGTGAAGGACTATTCACAAGAAAGATATATTTCGGTTTGGAGAAGATGGATAGATTATATTGAGAGTAAATATGGGACTACAAAGTTTCATTTGGTTTTTGAGTGAATCTTAGAGTATTAATGTAGTTTATATGATGTTATAATTATTGTGTTTAATATTAGTATATTTGTTTAAAAGAGAGTTAAAGGATGTTATAGATTTGTTATTTTAATAGTTGATTAATGTTAGATAGAGTATGATTATTGTATTGTTAACCCTGTGATTGGCTCTGGGAAGTGGGGGGGAGGGAGGGGGGAGGGGAAGGGCGGGTTTTGGGGAGGGGGGAATTATATTGTAAAACTTTTATAAAATTTTCAATAAAAAAATAATAATGTTCCTCCAAGTCTTCCTGTACTCTACCATTTTCTGGAGTCCATTTAAGCTCACTCCTACTGCTTCAGTGACTCCATCCAGCCACCTCATTCTCTGTCGTCCCGTTCTTCTATTGCCCTCAATCTTTCCCAGCATTAGGCCCTTCTCCAGTGAGTCCTTCCTTCTCATTAGGTGGCAAAGTATTTGAGTTTCAACTTCAGAGATAATATAGATATAGATATAGATATAGATATAGATATAGATATAGATATAGATATAGACAGTGCTTTTTTTCTAAAAAAAAAAAAAAAAAAAGGTGCCGGAACTCACACACATCATACAACCCGTCTTGCCTACCCTACAAGGTTCCATCCAAAAAAGGTGCCGGAACTCCGTTCTGGGCGTTCTATGAGAAAAAAAGCCCTGGATATAGATATAGATATAGATATAAATATATCATCCACATTAAATGTGGATAAAAAACAACCAGTACTGACAGTTGAAACCTACAATAAATCTCCAGTACAGCTGTTAACTAACATTATTAAATAATCTTTAAACAATCCTGTGCTAATACTAATATTTATTACTAATGAGGGGGTGATTGGGAGGGTCGAAGAAACAAAGGGCATTGCTGAGTACTCAATTGGGTGTTTATGAAGTAGAACTCATCATTTACTTCATACTAACATACTCATGTTGAATGTATTTCTAATTAAGCAAATCCTGTTTAATTAGTTAAAACTTCAATCAAAACTGATTCTAAGTTCTCCCCCCTTTGCAACAAAGGATAAAACACTATTAAATACATATGTAAGAAAATAAATGAAATTGCCACTACAGTCTGTCATTTAGATTTGATTTCCTAAAGTGAGTCTTTTTCTAGATTCTGTAAAAATTCGGGGTACTGTAATTATGGGCGTTGGGTGTGGAATATTATTTTATGGGAGACAGCAAATGAGAAGGTCTGATTACAGCCCTTATAATGACACTCTCTTAGAGTAAGTTGTCAAAAGAAAGCTCTCCCTTTCTGATATCACTGGACAGGCAGATGATGCTGGGAACAGTTGCTCCCACAGATAACCAGATCTTAAGCTATTTGGGGCTTTAAAAGTGTCAGGTCAGTACTCTGAATGCCAGTGGGAAATCCACTGATAATCAGTGCAGCTTTTAAATAAATGGTGTTCTGTATAGGCAAAATCAAGACTACTATAAGTCCTCAAAGTGCTTGGCTAGTTTAGTAGCTAAATTATCCATAACAACAGATCCACTAAGAGTGCATTGCAATAATTGAGGCTGGAGGTGTTCAAACTTTGAGTGACTATGCACAAAACCTCCTGATTCAGTAAGAGTGACAACTGGAGCACAAGATGGTTTTGTGAAGGCTTTCTTTTTTTTCATAAAAGTTTTTATTCATTTCTAAAAATTACAGTCTTTAGTGCTTAGTAAACAACATGTTGTCTTGGTTCAGATATTTAACATTGATTTTTTCAATATAAATCTGTTCAATACTACACAATCCAGCATTTTTTCCCTGATCCTCCTTTCTTCCCCATATTTTTTTCCATTTTCCCTTCATTACATCATTACAATTTTTGGTATTGTTAAGGTATGCAAAGTTAGATATAAGCATCTTCATCATATTTTACTACTATCATACAAATAACAATAATATCAATTCATAAATCAATAATGTCAATTCATTAATCAATATCCTGTTTTTCATGCTCTTGTTAAAGTTTGATTTCCCATCAGCATTTGAACTATCCTTATCAATTATGATTTTCTCAATATTAATTACATTTATATAGCTGAAAGTTTTATTCAAACCAATCCTCCTCTTATCTTCATATTTCCCATATGAAAAAATGCTATCTTAATTCTAAATCATATCTTTCATTGAAAAAGTCTAATTATATCTAAAAGTCTTCCATTCTTTTAATCTTATTCAAAAAAGTATTTAAATATATAATGTCCCTTCTAAAAGGTCAAGTGTTCTGTTTTTTAAATCTAACTCTCTTTCTTTCTTTGTCAAGTCACTTTCCAAGCCAGGGCAATTAGATCACCTAGGAATTTTCTTTCTATTTTTGTGAAAATGGTTTGGCATGAGGAAAACAGTTTGGGTAGGGTATTTTGGGGGGCGGAAATTCTGCCCAATTATATTCCTTAAACAACTGCCAATTCCTTTCTCCTTCCATTTCTCTTTTAATTTCCTGTCTCTCAAATTGTGACATTTCCTTTAACAGCTCTATATTCCTTTTTAAAATCTTATTCTTTGCCATCAGATATATTTTGCAAACCTAAGGGGTAAAAGGTCTTTTGCATTTTCATCTTGCAGTTGTTTTATCTCTTCCATCTCTAAATCCATTTCCTCTGTTTCGTCTTCTGATTTCTGGATTATTTGTTCATACTTTGTGGTCATTATCTGGGAGCTTTCTAGTTGTAGATTTAATTTGGAGATTTACTTGTTTATATTGTCTAAATTGTTTTTAGTCTCATTATGATTTCTTTTTATATCCTCTTTGCATTCAATAATTGTTTGGTGGATTAGTTGTGGCATAGAATATATTTCTTTCTGGAAGGTGTTTGTTTTTTTCTTGAAGCATCATTCCTGGAGATTAGTTTTCTGATCTTTACATGTATCCTTTATAATCCAACATATTCCCAAGTATAGATTCAGTTCTGAAAGTAATATTTTATAGTAATCCCTTGTCTCAAGAATCCCCAAAATTGTCAGTCAGGCAAGGTTGTAATCCGCAATATTCGAAGTGTTCCAAATGTTCAACCTCTCTGAAAACAGCTCAAAGGTCTCTCCCAGCCAGGCATACTCAAAAGTCATTTTTTTCTTTCTCGCCCACTAGCTCTTGAAGTTAAAAGTCCAAGCTCAGTAGGTATTTATAATCAAAGAAGGTCAGGATGATAAGTATGAAAAAATATTTTCCTTTATTTCCAGCTCTAGGGTAGGAATCACCAAGCAAAGCAAATTATAGTACTATACACAAATTTACCACTAGATGTCATTCAAAGTCCATTCTTAAAACAAAGGATTGATTTCTTATATTTCGCCTCAATGTTTTTTTCTTTTTTCAAAGAGAAAATCTTAACACTTATCCCAGTTCTCAAATTTATCAAAACTATAGCTTTATGTTACTTCCACTTCAATATTATATGTTTCTGTCCCCCAAAAAATTAAAACGCTGCTTAAGTTTACATTCAGAGGTTTTTCGCTTCTTGAGAGCCTTTCCCAAGAAATTCAGTTGTAAAATAGTAAAGAAATGATCAATATTCTCACCCAGTTCCAGACATGCTGTTTATGATGTATTAAGTAGTGCTTTTTTCCTCTTCGGTTGTCAGCAGCTAATGGCTGGCCACAGGAATGTAGCCGGTATTTTCCTTGCTGGTTTGGAGGGATTTCCTTGGATAGAACGGAAAGACTGCCATCTGTCTGTGATTGACAAGGCACCTCTCCTCCTCATTGTCTCTTCGGGGCAATTTTAGGCCCTTTTTAGGGCCCCTAGCAGGGCAAAATCAGGTACAGAAGGCAGAACTCTGCCTTCCTGCGTCCCGTCTTGCCACGACACAAACTGGAAGTGAAGGCTTTCTTGATCATATCTGCAATACCATACCACTTTGTATTATATTACATCCATCTTACTCATGCTTCCCATTACTGTGTTAAAAAGAGTATAATGTGATGTAAACATGACTTCACTTTCTACACCCATTTTTCATTGATATAAATAATAGATATTGGCTGCTGCTACTGCTGCTGCTGGTGGGACTCTCGAAACTGATACGAGTTGAGAAACATGAAAGGTTCTAATAGAAAACTTTTATATTCTATATTTAACAACCACAATCTGTTTCAGCAACTTGTCCTTAAGCAAAATGATCACTGGAAGAGAGGGAGACAGAGAGACAGACAGAGGCTATGAAGTGGTTGCTGTTATCTCACTCAGATAAAGGTCTCTTGCACAACTACACCAGAATTATTCTCACCTCAGCTTGTATTGTTGTCAGGCACAGAATTGTGTTTATATGTATTCACTCTTACCTTTTCCTCTGAAAATATGTTCGCCCCCCCCCCCGAAATGTATAGTATTTAGGATGGATTTAAATCTGGGAAAACATTTTATATCTCAGACCACCAGATCTGTCATTTTAAAATGAGAGGATAGGAATCTGATTACAGATGGCCTGCAACTGTTGATGCTTAGAAACTGTTTTTCCAAGTTTATGTCTCTATTTCTCCAACTACACTTTCCTCAACTTTTCAACTTCTTAAAATTTCCATAATGGCAACTGTTTGAGTTGAGACTGATTTTTGGAGACTGATTGGAGACTGATTTTTCAGTCTCAAAATTTTACAAGCTTCATTTCTGATTAATTGCTGATCTGCTGTCTCCTATTTAAAGTCATGGGAGTTATGGAAAGGTATGCAGCATTATGCAGTTCAGCAGAAAAAGACATTCATGTAAGTCCTGCTCTTTTGACCCTAAAACATTGTCCTTTTTAGCAGAGCAAATGTAAACTAGTTTTTCCTAGTTCTGAGATTCAGCATTCCCAGGAAGCAGAACATAGACTTGAATGTTGACCTGTCTTCCAGTTATGTCAAAGTTCAGACTTTTAAAAAATAATCATGGCTCGGTGTTTCTTCAAGGTGAAAACATTATTTAAAAATCCATTATATTTCATATCGCTGAAGTGCCTGCTTCAGAGAGCTGGATCCTGTTGCCTGTAGCAACGCCAAACTGCGGTTAGAGCTCAACAATGCAATATTCTAAAATGATGTGGCCTGCTAGGAAGAAAAGGGGATTCCCAAAAAGCACTTTAAATGAATAACATAATTACATTTCAATAACATAATTACAAATCAAAACATTTCAATAGCTAAAACAAAGTGCAGAAATCAATAGTGTGGTTTGTTAGTTTGGCTAGTAACTTAGGAACAGATGGCAACAAAACAAATATATTTTTTTTTAGAAAAAAAAACCTTCTTCCTCTTTTTCTCTGCTCTGGTTGGTATGTAGGAACTGACTCATATTTCCATGAAATCAACAATGGGAAGGTTACCATTTCTTAAAGAACAACATATTTTTTTTAAAAAAGAAACTTATTAGAAGACATGTTAAAATATTGCCAGATAAGATTGAAATTATTGTTGTCTTTCAACTATAATTCTGAAGCATCTCAGTAAAACGACATGCAAAAAATAGGATTAATTGTTTTTATTATCAATAATGTCATTTTTAACATAATCACATACACATTTTACCATTTTGATATCTCTGTCAGGGGGCTTTGTCAAGCAAGATTCTGGCCCAGTTCTGATTTAGTCTGAAGACTGAATTTTATTCAATAAGACTGGATGAACAGACATCATGATCCATGGCAGAAATCATCATCATCAACCTGGACAATTAATGGTCAGATCCCAGATGAAGTAAATGATTTCAAAGGCCAGGAATAGATGTTATGGCCTAAGAAAAGATGATAGCTAGGTTTGGGAATGAGTAGTTAAAAGAATATTTATTTAGGTAGTGGTGGATCAGCTTACTGTATATAACTGATAATAAAGTCTGAAAGGCAGTGCTTGCCTATCAGCTAGATTTTTGCAGGTGGAATGGTAGAAGGAAAAAGGAAATAGAGATGTCCTGAATGCTCTAAAGAAGCGTTTCTCAAACTTGGCAACTTTAAGATGTGTGGACTTCAGTTTAGTTGCCAAGTTTGAGAAACCCTACTCTAGACTGAAGTAAAAGCACATGAGCAGATATATCACCTCCCAGCTTAACAAAAGTGAGGAGCTACACATTTTATCTTGGAAAATTAGACAGAATATCTACTTTCCATCCAAGGCACAGTCTCATTTTAACTGATGATCCCCATCAATGGGTTCATTTCTGTGCATCACATGATGTAGTCTGAGTGTTTAATATATGGTACAGCCAATCTATTCATGCATCATTCACCCCACATTCTGAAAAGATTTCCAGCCTTACTGACATGGATCCAGTTATAACTATTTACACTTTTTTAAATATGATTCTTCATAGTTTTGGTTGAATATTTATTTATTGAACAAATTTATATGGGTACCCATGTTTGGGCAGCATACAATCAAGAATTAAAAACAATGTCACAAGTGTTAAAATGCTCTAAAGAATCAATAAAAGCAGTCAGACTGTTTGTCTCTGACCTTGCCAGAATTAGTTCTCACTACTTCTCCATCTCCCATTATAATTTAATTCCAGTTTAATTTTAATAATTTAATTTCATTTTTAAAAAAGTGCTGATGGTATCATGAATAATGTTTTCCCAATAGGATTAAGCATTGCTTTCCGAATATTTGCTCTCTTAAATTGTATATGTGCACGTGCTAACTAAAATCCAATTTAGGTTTTGTTTAAGTAAATTTAGCCAAGAAAGTATGAATACATCTGTTAAATGAAGGACAGAAATATTTCTAATTATTCATGTCCTGTTTCAACTTTGGTGTGATCATACTGACCTCAATGGAAATGTTCTGCTGTTGGAAGGAACACCTCCAACTACATGAAGATAATAACTTCAGCCTTGAAATAAACAACCACCAGGATGTCTCATTTTGTCTTTAAAGCATTTTGCATTATTCTGATTTTTTGGGGGGTAATATCATGCTCTCATTTTATCTGGTCTGTGGTAAAATTATTTGCGTAATTAAGATTAATAAAACAATCAGGACAGCCTAAGAAATTGCATTTTGTGAAATCATATTATAACATTATTCTAGGAGTCTCTGAGATTAATTGCAGAACAGAATTAACTGTTTGCTATATTTTTCAATTCTTCTCATCTTGTAATAGGGAATTCTCATAGCATTTTAGAATGGCATTTCTCATTCAGCCTGATAAAAGAGAATTTGGTTTTGAAATTTCTTTCAAAAAAAAAAGAAGAAGATAATTTTAACAAATTCACATGGCAGGAGAATCATGTTTTGGTGCTTTGTTAGTTACAAGGTGGCTAAGAGATGTGGGTGAATGTTCTACTTATGTAGAATCTGCTGTCTATAATCTTCAGATCTGGCTTTCTGGATTTAAATGAATTGTCAGGAGAAGACATCATAAGGGAATTCCTCCCTTAGGTATTCCTCAGAGTAGAAGAATAGACAACCCCAGACTTTGGAGGGAAAGAAAGATGTCTAATAAAATGTAATATTTTATCAGTAGCATCTTTCCAGAGAAACTGATAAAAAAGAAATTCTAAGTATGTCCAAACAAGATTTAAAAGAAAAACAGAGAGTTCTTTTTCAGAAGAAGACTTTGAGAAATGATACTATATTATGAAACAATATTAGCTTAATCCCCACAAGTCTTTGCAGGTCCCAGTTTGTTTATATCAATTTAATATAAAGGTAAAGATAAAGGTTTCCCCTGTCCACTAGTGTCTGACTTTATGGAGCAGTGTTCATCTCCATTTTTTAGCTGACATGTATTTGAATTGCATCCATAGATTCCCACCTGGTGTTCCAGTTCAGAACTGACCAGACCATTCTAGGGAAAGATATGCAGGACAACATTCCTTCAGGCATGCCAGATCAATTTATGGGTTTTCTAGTGCAGGGCTTTTCAACCAGTAGTACGGGTACCACCTGTGGTACATTGGCACCTGGCAGGTGGTACGCGACCATCCTAGAAAAGTGGTAGCGGGGGAGGGGAATGAGCTGAACTGGTGGCAGCACCGCACAAGCCTGAGCAAGAGACGGCTGGAGCTGCAGGGCTGTCAGGGCTCAGCGGAAGCGCCAGGATCAGTGCTGCTTTCCAGCTGATCGGCGCTTCTTCAGGGCTGTCAGGGGTCAGTGGAAGCGCCAGGATCAGCGCCAGACTCCAGCTGGAAAGAAGCTCTGATCCAGGTGCTTCTGCTGAGCCCTGAAGAAGCACCAGTCAGCTGGAAAGCAGCACTAATCCTGACGCTTCTGCTGAGCCCAGAAGAAGCGCCGATCAGCTGGAATGTTGGAGCATCTCCAGGGTCTTCTGATTTACATTCAGATGCTTGGCAACTGATTCATATTTATGACGGTCACAGTGTCCCAGAGTCATGTGAAGTGACCAGAACCTGCTGCAACCACCCAGCAGACAGGGGGAATAAAAAACAAACACCCCCCCACCCCACCCCCACTGCCAATCCTCAACAGAAATGCTCACAACAATGAAAACGTCGGACAGGAGGAAGAGCGCTGCCGGGTGGGCAGGCAGGTGTCTTGCTTGGCTGTGGCTTGGGGGGCACTTTTTTCAGTGTCATTGTAACTTCGAACAGTCACTAAGCGAGCTGTTGTAAGTCGAGGACTACCTGTACTTTATCACTTTTTTCCTTTTTTGGGGGGGGGTCATCAAGTTTTTGACACCTTGCTAGGCGACTGGTGGTACATGGATATTGCCATATCCTAAAAGTGGTACAATGGGTGAAAAGGTTGAAAAGCCCTGTTCTAGTGGATAAAATTGTTTATATCTACTTTGGGCTGGTTGGTTGGTGAAACCAGAGGAAGAAAGGTAATATAATTCTCTGTCTGTAGATTCAGGTTTGCCTTCCCCACCTCCAATGAAGTTGATCTATATGTATTTTGGCTCCTTAGGTGACCAGGCAGAGTATAGAATGGTTGGATCCAGGAAACAGTCAACACTCCTCTTGAAAACTGTGTATTGCTATCAATCTTACTAGGTAGACCAGCTAGGAAACATGACTAGATAAATGAATTCCTATTTATTAGAAAGCTATATTAACTGAATCTTGAAAGCCAAAATAAAAATCAATAAAATTAAATCTGAAAATATAATTCTCCCACAGTCTCCTTTACAGCCCAAAAAACTAGGAAAGATCCCTTCTAAGCCTCTTGCTCTGCCCAGGTGAAGGTTATGCTTTCTCTTATCTGCCCCTTTTCTAGGCAGCATCGCTTCACCTTGTTTCCCAAGGTATTTCTCATATACTATTACAATTGTTATCTGCCTTGAAGGGGAGAGTAGTGCATCTTCTGAAGAAGAAGCTGTTTATTGACATGAATATATTTACGGTAATAGATTTTCTCAGTCTCCAACCTACTGTTCTTAAGAAAAATTGTAGAGAAGGTAATGATGAATTAGCTACAGAGCATCATAAAGGAAACAGATTATCTAGTTGAGTCATGGGACAGAAATGAAACAGCCTGGGACAAAGAGCTCTTTAAGACTGCAGAAGGCTTAGATCAGGGGTCTTCAAACTTGGCCCTTTTATGACTTGTGGACTTCAACTCCCAGAATTCCCCAACCAGGCATGCTGTCTGAGGAATTCTGGGAGTTGAAGTCTACAAGTCATAAAAGGGCCAAGTTTGAAGACCTCTGGCTTTGGTGATCACCAACACCTTAGCAAGCATCAAATGGGCAGGGAGAGGCTCCCAGCCTTCTTCAAAAATTGTAAAGTCCACTAGCTGATTAGAGCCCATGTTATGTTATGTGAATATGTGTAAGGCAAATGAGTAGCTCATAGAAAAATGAAAATATTAGAATGAACTAGGAATCAAAATGTGGCACATTCCCTGCTGGAAGGCAGGCAGACAGATATATTTCATTTCACTTGGTTGGAAAAGTATCTGCTGAAATGCAATTACAGCCTAAGTTCTAGTCTAATAGAGCCTTCTGTGTGAGTACTCTGTCCCTTCATAAGTTCAGATAGGTTTGATGTTTTTTCTTCATTTCTAAGGCCTGCAAACTTTAATAGTAATCTGAAACTGTGCTTCAGTGTTAGATACTTTATACTTTTTAAGAAAAGTATCTTCCATCCTTAGCAGCACTTTAGAAGAGAACTTTAATATTGCCTTTGATGTTGCAGATTGTTGGATGATTGAAAGCTGCCCCCTTCAAAGATTTCTTGTGTATTTTCCATCAGAGAAGCCTGCAGACTTTAATAGCATTCTGAAGATCAGGCTGTGCTTGCATGTTAGATATTTTCTATTTCTTTTTTTATGTACCCTGGAAAATCCTTGAAAAACGAACTTTAGTTTTCCTTTGAAGCTATAGATCGTTGGGTTTCTGAAAATTGCCCTTCTTCAAAGTTTTCTCCTATGCTTTCCATTTGATACTAATGCTGGACAGTAACAACTGAGTTTGATCTTTGATGAAAGGAAGCCATTTTGTGTCCCCTGGTATAATTTTATCAATATCTTTATATGCTACATGCACATACACACACTTAAGCTCCCCTAACCTCTAACTTTGTTCACTTGGTTCATTTCTTGATGTCAGATTGCAGTGAGATGTCTATCAACTCAGATTAATTTTATAATTTCAGGTGCTTCAGATTGATGAGACGATCAATTAAAGATGTTCCAGTTAGGAATGGAAAAACTATTAGCTTTACTTCATGTGGGCTGGGCATGACTTTGGTTTTGCATAATGCAGAACAGCTTTGTTCTCCTTCAGTAATATCAGGATGGTTGTGTCTCAAATATGGTTCAAACAATTATACAAATAGGAGTCTGTACAAATCAGCTTTTCCCTCTTTGCTGTATTGTCTATCTTGGTCTGAAAGAGAACTGTTGGTACAGATAACTTTTTGAAAAGCAGCATCCGAGTTGTGTGGATAAAAATTGGGTGGATGATTTATCCAAATTTCTTCAGAAGAAAGGAAAGTGTTCCAACATCTCTTAATACCTATTAGTATTAATTGAAGGGTTAGAGAGCAGGAAGGCTACTATCTATTGTAAATAATATTGTGCATTGAAATACAGAAAACTATTAGGCATTCTTTACCCAAATTGTGAATAAATAAATACAAGAATATCACATTCCATCGAAAAGATTTTTGTCTCTATTGAAATAATTTTCAGAACAAATTTTCTTTCATCCAACTGAATGAGAAACTGAGGGATCCTTGGTGCTCTCTGAGCTTGCTTGTTTTCTTGAAAACATTTTATTACCCTAACTAGGTAACATCATCAGTGCTAGTATGAATGAGAAACTAAGAAAAAAAATGCAGGATAATTTCATCAAAGGATACGGTTTGGAAGTAATCTCAGAGGTCATCTGGTCCAACTCTTTGCTCAACACACAATATAGTTATCCAACCTCTGCTTGAACACTTCAATGAACAATAATAATATGCAACACATGAGATGACTACATCACTGGGTGAAAACCTTTACCATCAAGAAAGTTCCTGTAATGTCTAAGTCAAACCTATGTTTTCTTTAATTTCAGCACATTTGCTCTGGTCCTGCCTATTAGGGCAATAAAGAACAAGTTAACTCCCTCCTTTATATGACCATCCTTTAAATATCTGAACATTGCTGTCACATATCCCCCCCCACTCAGTCTTTTCCACAGGCTAAACATAGAGGTCTTTTAATTATTCCTCATAGGATTTAGATTCCATATTGGTAGCCCTCTTTCAAACACATTGACATTAAATTTGTATTGCAGACTTGGTTTCAAAGATAATTTTTTACTAGTAGGGAGAATTCTGTGCATTGTGGGCTATATTTCTTTGGTAATGGGGCAATGAGAATACAGGAGGGTATTTTGTGGAGAATACAGGAGGGTATTTTGTGGTTTGTTAATTTGGGGATTAGCAAATTTTGCACAAATCATACTGCAGTTGTGTAGATATTATTTCTGATACATAGAATGTATTTCAACCTGGATTTTATTTTTAAAAACCTGCATTCCATTTGGTGGCTTTCTTGAAAGATATTATTTGCCCCATTAATCCTGCTGGTATCAAGCAATATAGCTTAACAAATGAAACATAGAGCTGGAAAAGGCTATTGAATCACACCTTGTTTGCTGTAGGAGTCCAAATTAAAGCTTTGCAGACAGATGAATGTGTATGATCCCACAATCTCTCTGAGTAATTAGTTCCAATGCTGCACTGTCTGAGACATCCCCTCACCCCTTAATGTTAAACCAGAATCTGTTTTCCTGTAACTTAAATCCATTATTCCATTATACCTGCACTTTTGGAATGAGAGATAACTGTTCTTAACCTTTTTCATTTAAGAGTACAGACCTGGACACAGTATTCAAGGTAGGACCTGTACAAAGCAGAAATTACATTTTTGTCAATGAAGCCCAAACTACATTTTCTTCTTTTGAGTCACATTGCACTGCTAGTCCATAAATTCAAATCCCTAACCCATCCTAACAGTTACTGGTGAGTTAATTTCATCCTTCAAGGCTTTCTGAAATCATTCAGTTTTTAGCAGCTTGTGGAACAACATAGGAGGCAGTCAAATTTCTAGAAGGATCCTATTTCTTCATGTTTGTATATCTGCTGTAAAGCATACTACATTTATAGTATTCCCATTATTTAAGTAAGATGTTAGATTTAAAAAAAAGATGAGATGAGATGAGATTATCTTTATTGTCATTTTTTTATGTGGGCATAACGACACACATCAAAAAATGAAATTTAATTGTCCGCTCTCAAAGTGAAACACATACATGACACACACCTAAACATACTATATACAACATATGTATAGACCCACACCCCTACATATACGAAACAAATAAATATTAAATACTGTCCATCTTGAATATATAATGGAAGGAGGAAGCTTGAGAGTCACAAGGTTAATGCTGTATGGAATGAAACTATGGCTGAATCTGGATGTTCTGCTGCGGATACCACGAAGCCTCCTCCCAGAAGGTAACAAGGAAAACAGATCATGAAGAGGATGTGTAGTGTCCCAGATAATCTTACGGACCCTGCTCAAGCAATGTTTCTGTGCTATGTCCTGATGGGAGGGAGGGAACTGCCAATGATCTTTTCAACCATCCTCACCACTCTCTGCACCGCCTTCCTGTCTGAAGCAGTGATGCTTCCAAACCAGACTGTGATGCTGTATGACAGGATGCTCTCGATCGTCCCCCTGTAGAAAGTGATTTTTCTAGCTAGATTGGTTCTTCATGGTTTGTTCATGCTGCATTCAAATAATTGTGTCATTGGTTGCCAAGTAGTTTCAGATCAATCTCTTTATGATCTGCTTTAAAATCTGCCCATCTACTATATACAGAAATTATTTTTTTGAATAAACATCCATAGAATTGAGCTTTTAAGCTTATTTTCCCTTCCTTGAAGGTACATGGCCAGAAATACATCCTGTTTCTCCTTCCTTGAATTTTCTTTGCTGAACAATAGCCTTCAAATTTGCATGCCTTGTGAATTGAATTTGCTTTATGATTAAAATTTTGTTATTAAATGTACTTTCCTCTAACTTTTTCTAATCATATACAAATGACTAAGCTAAATTAGTTTTTTTAAAGCATATCCATTACTTCAGACCTCTCATAAGCTTCTTGAGAATTGTGCTTTATCAGCTGTTTGACGATGGATAATTATGAAAAAGAGCAAGTTGTTACAAAATAGCCACATATGGAATCAAATAAGACATTAAGCAGGCTACATACTAATTAGGTTTTGAGTAAGTGGGTAAGAATATCCAGAAATATGTAATGAATAATTAGAAGGTCTTACTAGATCCATAACTTCTGTTGAAATAATTGTTTTTGTTTAAGTGCATCTTTTACTTCTATATCTCAGATCTGTGTATGAAATGTACTTAAAGACTATGTGACTTCATGATTAGGAAATAGAACATAAAACATAGAATAACAGAGTTGGAAGGGACCTTGGAAGTCATCTAGTCCAACCTCCTGCTTGAGCAGGAGACTCTACCATTTCAGACAAGTGGCTGCCCAGTCTCTTCTTTAAAGCCTCCAGTTGTGGGGCACTCACAACTTCTGAAGGCAAGCCATCCCACTGGTTGATTGTTCTCATCGTTAGGAAATGTCTCCTTAGTTCTAGGTTGCTTCTCTCCTCAATTAAAATAGACTAGACTAGACTAGACTAGACTAGACTAGACTAGACTAGACTAGACTAGAATAGAATAGAATAGAATAGAATAGAATAGAATAGAATAGAATAGAATAGAATAATAACTTTATTGTCACGTTAAATGTACACTGATCAGCATACATTAAAATGATTTTGTATACAGCTCTCAAAGTGTAACACCTCCAATATGCACTGATACACACACACACACACACACACACACACACACACACACACACACACATATATATATCCAAATTTCTTTTTTTGTTGACAAAGAGTTAAAGAGTTACAAATTTTGATTTGTAATGTATTGCAGTAGCGACTTGAGCCTGCTTAATGCCCCTAGCTTGGGGGGCTGCAAGGCAAAAGTGATTATAAGTAGAACTGCAGTATAGCAGTCAAAATACCAAGGTGCATTAATCAGACCGGTCTGTCCGGAAAAACATTCTGTACATATATATATAGTATGCACTGATATATATATGCACTGATATATATATCAGGAAATCAGGAAACCAGGAAATCGGTTACAAAATAGGAGAAAAAAGATCGAATTCTCACCCAGTTCTTAGAACTGTCTTAGAACAGGTTGCAAGCCATACACAGACCAGTTGTCCTGAAGAAAAGAAACAGCTGGATGTTTAAAATGAATATCTGGGTAACTACTTCTATTGTGCCTCCCAATTGTGACAAGTCTCTTGCTGAACCAAATGTTAAGGTTGGCATGACTACACGCATAAACTATTGTTAGCATTGCTATTGCTGTAGTCATACGTTGAAATGGTTTCTCATTTAGAAAGTTCATTTGTTGCATGAGAAAATATTACAGAAACTTTGGAAGGACAACAGATTTTTCTGGAGAGATGGCTAACTGAATCACTCACTCAGGTGTCACTCACACACTGAATATCTTTAACTTCCATGACATATCCCTTAAACCCACTCACCAAAAGATGATGTCGTGGTTCTGATAAATGAGACCAATTAAAGCAGAACTCTGAGGCTTGAATTTTCCTCTAAGAACATATTTATTGGCTACAAAGTATCAGCACGGTCAAAAGTGAAACCAAGGCTAAAGTTCCCTCCAGAAAATAACAGTATTACAAAGTTAAACTTTCAACCCCAAAACTATGCAATCAATTATGTCTCCCAATAGAATGGATTGGCAAGCTTACTAACAGTAGGCTCAGTCCCCAATCTAATGAACAGAAATTACCTTGGTTCCCACAGAACAGGGAATTGTTTAGGCTAGCAAAAAAAAAACCATTCTTCCCCGCAGTCTTGTGGCAACTGAAAACGATCAAGATGGCTTCAGCCAGGTCCATTGCAGAGTTGACAGATGACTTAAAAACAAGTATATGACATATGCACTGTCCCATTGAAGATATTCTGCAGAAGAGGAGATCAACAGCAGGCCTGTAATGTTTAATTATTCTTATTTATTAGAAATAATTTGTCATCATTTGGAAGCAATGATATTTTTTTACATGTTTAATACTTTTTAATGCACAAAAGGGAAAAAAACAAGTTAATAAATACAGTTTGTTCCCTGGAAATTGTCCAGTTTTACATAAACTGAGTCGTTCCATTGCTTTTTTTCGTAACACAGCCTTTCCTTAATTTTGTGCTTGCTTTCTTTGTGATAGAGATAATCAAGAATGTCAAAGACAAACGTAACAGTGGGGATTTCAAATGCTATGCAGCATGCTTGCTAGAAGGACATTGCTGATTTAGGCGAGTTCATCATTTATAGAGTACATTGCATACAAACAATAATATTCACCCAAGAAAGAGTGATACTGAATTTTAAAAACGAATTGTTTTTTTTATAGCCTTATGACTTCCCTGTTTTCTAAGATTTCTTTTTTTTATTTAACTATATAAATGATCAGATGAACCCAATCATTTATAGTGGACAAAGGAAGGGCATACGTAATTAGTGCAGCAAGCTACAAAACCTGCAACAATAATATGATACAATTAGTGGAGGGATGTTTATGATACCTTAAAATTGATAGATATAAAATTTGTTAGAATGAAGAGTTAGCCAAAGAAAGATTTTCAAGCAAAAATTGTAAGTGCTTTGTTAAATGGTAATGCAATATGGAAAAGGTAACTTAGACAAGTTAACTAAGGTAACTTAGACAATGTAATGATTTGAAAGATCAAAAGAGGAAATGATACTTCCTGTTTCTTGTTAGAGAAGCAGCATGGGGTTATGACATCCTTTACAGTTGGAGCAAATGAAGAACATCTTCCCACAATTGGTACAGGTTCACATGTAACACTAAGCCTGTTAAAAATACACAATATTTGTGCTCATATATTATGATAATCCAAA
The DNA here is from genome assembly GCF_001527695.2 of Protobothrops mucrosquamatus. Classification (NCBI taxonomy): domain Eukaryota; kingdom Metazoa; phylum Chordata; class Lepidosauria; order Squamata; family Viperidae; genus Protobothrops; species Protobothrops mucrosquamatus. The sequence goes on from NW_015386707.1 coordinate 471,117, forward strand.
GTCCAACAGATGATTTCACATTTTAACACAAGTCTATTTCATCTTGTCTTAATTTAAATAAATAAAACACCAGTTTTTTTAAAAGGCGATAGAGAATGTGTGTGTTCTGTTCTCTGTGTTCAATTGTTAAGGTTATTATATAGGAATAGGAATATAAGAATATTCTATATTGGTCAAGAGTGATTGGGTTAGGGTACATACAAACAACAAAGTGGTAAGTCACAGATCATAAATTATAAGATACAATCATAAAACAAGTGGTGCAGTAAATCATAAGATACCAATAGGAGAAGGGTTAGGCTTAGGCTTAGGAAAAGGTAGTAGGAAAGATGAGAAGGTGAGAAAGATGAGAAGGATAATAGCAATACAGCCCTACTGCTGGCATTAGACAGTGCTATAGGAATTAGATGTTTAGCAGAGTGTTCCGGCACCTTTTTTGGATGGAACCTTGGAGGGTAGGCAAGGTGGGTTGTATGATGTGTGTGAGTTCCGGCACCTTTTTTTTACATACATACATACATACATACATACATACATACATACATACATACATACACACATACACACATACAATAAACACATACCATTATTTTGCATTATCTTCAGAGAGAGAAGAAATAAAAAGTAGAGCACTAGGACAAGATTTCAGGAAGTTCTTGTGCAGTCAATAAGCTTACAGGAAAATCATTGGCTTTTGTGGGTACATTTTGATAATATACCAGATGCTGAGGTTACCAAAACATGCTTCCTGTCTGGAAGTTTCAGGAGAAAATCTGGCTGTGAAGAAGAGAGCAGGGTGACCGAATCTGATATCAGTGAAATATATTGGAGTTTTGGCTGGTTATGAAATGTAGCTGTCAGCATGGACTACTATAACATTCAGATTATACGAATGCAATCAAGGAATAGCCAAAGCTCCCTTGCCTTAGTTATTTCTTTTTAACGATGACCTGGATGGCAAAATTTGGACAAAACAGAAGAGGAATCATACACTAAGCCTCCCTTGTGAATATTGTGCAAGAGTCAAGCACTGGCTAAATGAGCCTGTCATTGGACACTTGGTACTTGTAACAAATTTAATCCCTCATAGAGACAAGGAGAGTTATCCTTTGGGACTTAAGAGGGAAAATATAATTAAATTGCTATAGATCTGCATTCTTGAACAACTAAAATGGAGCTGTGAAAGAAGATGTATTCCTCTGGGCTGTCTATGCTCTGGTTTAGTTTTGCTACTAGCCAGACAGATGGTATTGTTATATTCTGTTTAGAGAGAGAAAAAAATCATTTGAAAGTTATTGTTTATTGCATAGAAAATTATTCTTTATTCCATCATATAAGTTATGATAATAATGCAAATCTTGGAGTAGTCTCACCAATGAATGTAACTGTATTCTATGCAATCAATAAGGAGTTGTGAAATAATACATTGGGCTATTTAAGCATGTTGATGAGCCGGTGGTTCAAATTACTACTGATTTTATTGCCACTGATATTGGTTAGATTTATGGTTCTCTCTAGAAGATTCAGGGAAAGTAAAAGAATCTCTGCAGTCATTTTTTTTCCTTACACAGATCTCTGTGAAATAGTCGTTGTTCTTTTAAAGCTCTTTTTCCTGTGAATGCTCACATAGTATCTATTGCAAGAATATCTGCAGGTTTGCCTCTAGAACAGACATGTCAAACTCACGACATCGCATGATGTCGCACAACATATCGGAACGTTTTCCGCATTGCCGGCAATGGAGTGGGCGCCATTTCCTCATGATGCACCCAGTCCACGGGCTGGCAGTTGATACCCCTGATCTAGAATAAGAGTGAATTTGCAAGAGTTGTTTTAAATCAGAACACAATTTTATTCCAGGCTTTTTGGTGAGAGCTGGAGTGGAAGGGGAAAAAAAGAAAGTCATAACAATTAAATATATGTTAGACATAAGTGCATGAAGTCAAGTGAAAGTATAATTGCAGTATATTGCTGAAAATAAAGCATAAAAGATTACTCATTTCCACCACAAGTTCCATCAGTTTTGAAAACAGTTTTCCATTGTTCATTGCCAACAATGAGGTCTAATAATTTGCTTTTTCATAAAATTAAATGTTAAAAATGACACAATGTTCTTTTTTAATAGATGTGTGACTGACCAATAATATTCACTAATTTATTTCATTTTTTCAGTGGGTTCCTGTAACTTCATATCAGGCTCATCTTTTTATGTTGAATAATCACTGAAGCTAACAATAACAACACATTATCATTTAGTGACAACTTAGAATAGATTGACTCTGGACAATCTATAGCATCCATGATTGATTGATTAACAACTTTATACAACAGCCCATCTACCCACAGAAGCTCTGGATGGCAAACAGAAATAAAAATGTAAACAGATTATGTTGCCAAATTCTAACTCCCTACCACTAAAAAGATTGATGGGGACTGCAGCTGTAGTTTAGTGGCTTATGCAAGCCACAGCTTACCCACCCTTAGAGAAGAGATACATTGATCACTGTTATATCTTTTATCTTAGTTATATACTAAGTAAATCTGGCCATATTTTCACTGTGTTTCTTTTAAAGCTGCTTGTCTGATATCTGAGAACCTGGAATAATTATTGTTTAACTTGAATAGCTTGTCTGTGTTTCTCGGGATGGGGGAGATGGACATGCATGCACACACACACACACACACAGAGAGAGAGAGAGAGAGAGAGAGAGAGAGAGAGAGAGAGAGAGAGAGAGAGAGAGAGAGAGAGAGATTACAAAAAGAGGAATTAGTCTAATTTTAAAATATTTCATCTATGAAAATATATCAGCATGATAGAAATTAGAATGCAATGCTGTACCTTTTTTCTTTTTGTTTTACTGAAAATTCTTTTTTGATATATGCCCAAAGGCCTGTTTTCACTTTTTAAAAAATTATAATAAATAGTGAAAAAATGATTAAAGCATCAGCTAAATCCCTATGTATAACATATTGGTTTGGATATATTTCTCAGGTAATGACATATGTTTCAGAAAACAGGCAACAGAGAGTTATTCATGCTGCCAACTGTCCTAACAATAGCATTATATTTATGAGGCTAGTAGCCTTTGTGGGGGTTTACCTACATTTAAGAGAGTTGTTCAGTGGAAGTTGACAAAGTTCAGGCAGAGATACAACAAAACAGATCATATATAAGCAAAGGGTAGCATTTGGGGGAGAATCTGAGGTGTGCTTATACCAGCATAACAGCCACAAGTTTATTTAAATAAATATATCCCAGAAAGATCCTGTCAAGGAGTTCAATAGCATACTTTTTTTTTTGTTCCCCAGCATCCCAAATGATGAATAAACCTGCTCTGAGAAGGTTAGTCCTAATTGTAAAGGACTCTCTGCAGTTACAAATGGTCAGACTTATTTGATTTGCTTATGATACATAAAAGCATTAAAAAAGGAAATGGGTGACAAAGACAAGATTAAGATGTTTTGTTGCCTAGAAACAAAATAGTATTTTACTTAGAAACAAACAAACAAAAAAGCATTTTACTATTTCTGGCAAGTAATGATAAAAAAGAATTGATTTTCACAGCCATGTGCACATGCTCTACACTTCTGATTTCTGCTGCTTATTGGTCAAAACCACTACTAGTCTCTCTGTTATAAGAAGAATCTGTAAAGGCAGCCAGTATCAGCTGAGCAGGCAGGAACACAAACCTTAAGGAATATCATAGAAAGAAAACCTAGAAGCAAGATGTCAGCTATAGATACAAGTCACATTTGCTGAGCCAAATGAGCTTAATAGGACTAAAGAATGGTGCTTCAGAGTGAACAGGGAAAACACTATAGAACAGAGTCTTCAAACTTGGCCCTTTCATGACTTGTGGCCTTCAACTCCCAGAATTTCTCAGCCAGCATGCCTGGCTGAGGAATTCTGGGAGTTGAAGTCCACAAGTCATGAAAGGGCCAAGTTTGAAGACCCCTGCTATACAACATAGAGGTTTAAGGGGAAATGGTAGGTTGGTTTACAATCTTGATAGTTTCATAGGGTCAAAATCCCAAGAATGAGAGATCTGGTGAACTATACTGGTAGTCCTTGCTTAATGACTGCACTGTTTAGCAGCTGTTCAAAGTTATAACAGTGCTGAAAAAGTAACTAGACAAACAGACCTTGCTCTTATGAGTCTTGTAATCATATGATTGATATTCAAGGGCTTTACAACTGGTGGGTATTTACTACCATTGCAGTGTTCTGCGGGTCATGTGATGGTCATTTGCCTACTTCATAACTGACTTCTGACAACTTAAGTCAATTGAGAAGCTGGCAGTAATGTTCCACGTTGTTATGGTCATGTGGTCTTGCTTAATGAGTGTGACTCACTTAATTACTGCAGAAATAAGATTGTAATGTCTATTGTGATGTCTCACTTAACAATCATGTCATTTAGCAATGGAGCTACTGGTCCCAACTGGAGTTGGTAAGCAAGAGCTACATTTTCTTGGTTATAATTGTGATTTTCAGAAAATAGCCATTTATTGAATGTTTTTATGGGTAATTAGCCCAATGATTTTAAGGTGGGTGAAACATCCAATAGATTATATATTTAGTACAGCCTAGCAGCTGTAAGTTGTTTTCTATATGACCCTGAAATTATGGGAGGGTGGAAGGGGCAAAAAGAATGGAATAAATTTACAACTTTTCTTCTTGGTTATCTGGAATGTTAAGTATATGGCAAATTCAGTTGGTGATAGAATGGAACATAGAATAGAATGTTCTTTATTGGCCAAGTGTGATTGGAAACACACAAAAAATTGTCTCTGGTACAAAAGCTGTCAGTGTACATACAAACAACAAAGTAATATAATTATAACATACCAATAGTAGAATGTAATAGGAAAGATGAGAAACATACTAGTACAACCGTACTACATAGATAAATATCCTTAGACATAACAGAGTGCTGTGGGAATTAGGTGTTCAGCACATTCAGGATTTTCTGAAGTTCATGAAGAAATTCAGAGTACAGAAGGACTTGCAAATAAGGAAAGTCCTGCTGAAATGGCTGGAAGCTAATCTGATCCATAAGTTTATGTTAGCAGTGACCAAGTAGATTCATCTAGGAATCTCACAATCAAGACATGAATGTCAGTCTTCTTCTTCTGATATTCTCATCAGCTGGGTATTTAAATTATGCTACCTATGACTAAGCAGCATACCTCCACAAAGACTATGGCAATTAGTTGCAACATTTTGTTCTACAATTCTACTTACAGTATTTCAATAAGGTAGACATATGGCAATGGAAATAGAGCACAGGGTTTTGTGTAATGAGAAAAGAGAGGATCCAAGCGGCATTCAAAGTGGGTGGACATTAATTGGGGACATTTCCCCTGAGCATCTAGTCAATCTGTTTAAGGAGACAATCCTTTCCTGACATTGAAAGTGTTTCTTCACAGATTGCAAATACTACCTGAATTTTCTTTCAATTTCTATTTGTTTCAGTTATTCTTGTAGCTACTGAGAGACTGCCAGCTTATAGAGGCTCTGATGATGCCAGGATTTCTGAATGTGAGGCTAATGAATTCAAGTTGGCAACTGCAAAAAACTGTTCATTTCCAACAAAATGTGTTCTCTATAGAAAGTGGGATGGGGAAGAGGAAGTGCCTTAGTTGTGTAGCTATAATAACTGAATATTTAACAAACAAAGGTGATGAGAGAACTGTCAGGTATGCTCTTCAACATGGAAGCTCTAAACTATATATTATTATAGCATGCAACTACAAAACGTTCTATGAGCCATTTAAACCTTCCTTAGGTATTACATCAATAGAATATCGAGAACAGCTAGCTTTCTCCTCTCTGCAATGCTATTACTGTACATGTCCAATATCTATTGGGAAGTCTAACATCTGAACCCTGAAGCAAAAGCCCATAGTTGAAAATCCTAATCTGCTATACTTGAAATAGGTTGTAGATGATGTAGGGCAGACATGTCAAACTCACGACATCACATGACTGTGCGACGTCTCGGAACTTTTTCCCCCATTGCTGGCAATGGGGTGGGTGCGGTTTCATTGTGACGCATCTGGCCCGCAGGCCAGCAGTTTGACACCCGTAATGTAGGGAATGATTTCAAATGACAGGAGGAAAAGCCACTAACAATGGTCAGACAAGATGGGCTTGAGCTCAGTAACTTGTGAAAATGTCCCAGACAAGCCCCTTCCTACCTCACAGAAAGATAAAATGAAGAATGGAGGAAGCACATTCATCCTTCCAATATTCTGTTACAATAAAAGTTAGTCCTGACCTATGTAACACTGATTTCTTAGCCTGGCCTATCTCATTGGGCTGATGTAGAGATGAAAAAGGAATTAACTAAGCCAGTTTCTATTCCAGTACACTTATCATTGCACTTGAATGAAATACAGTTAAAACCATTCCCAGATCCATATATATACTGTATATTGGAACTGCTTTGACTTCATCTTTACCTGTAAATTGGCTCAAGAAGAGCTGTGAAAACTCAATTGTATTAAATATATATTTGGGGAACAAATTGATTTTTGGATCTTTGTTACCACTTGTCTTATTTCAGTTCTGAGAACTATCAATCAGAACAAATCTGGGGATTAAGCTCTTGTTGTTTCCTTACAAATAATTACGCTCTGAACTGTTGTGTGATTAATTTAAAAAGAAATGAGTTTGAAAATGATCCTGGGAAGACTGCAGAATAGTTGTTTGAAGTATAGCTTTACTCAGAAGAACTGGAGCTCTTCTCATGAAGAGCCCTCCTGATGGTAATTGCCCCAAGTACAAAAGACAAATTGGTGCTTGCAGCAGACAAGAGTATGCTTTCTAATTGCCTTTTGCAAGAACGATCCACCATAATTTCTTGCTGCTGCCATCTCAGCCTTGTCTTGCAGGCAGGGAGGAATTCATTTTCCTACCAAAACCAGAATGTTTTGATAAAAGTAAAGTAGTGGCCAAAATTGTGGAAACCTTTTGGGAAAAGTGTATTTTTGAGGTTTGATGGCTAATAACACTATTTGTTTTGGAGCGGTACCATAAAATTATATATCAATAGAAAGATAATTTAATCAAGAATGTAATGCAACAAAGTTTGTTCAATTATCTGTACTGTATTCTATGAAAAGTTATAGCCAAATAACCAGAAAAAGGAAGCACAACTTGCTTAGGTTGATATCAGGTAGCTTTCCTTCATCTGATTGTAGCCAATGAGCAAGAGTGTTTAGACAGCCAATCAGGTGTCATCTTGTTTTGGCAATGAGCCAATCAGATCACAGTAGGATTCAGTTATTGATGTCATGTATGAAGCTGAGAGAATGACATTTGTTAGTGTGTTATGTGATCGCTATCAAGTTGGTTGGGCTTTTTTGTGTTCTTTCATTTAGTGAGCTTGTAAAACATAATAAAATTAAAGTAATAGTGCAAAGAGTTGACTGGTTGCCCAGAAAGTAATAGTATTATTGCCCAGAAAATAGTATTATTAAGTGAACAAGGCTACAGTTATAAAGAAATTAGAAGAAAAATTGGTGGAAACTTAACATTTCTACTGTACACTTTTCCCAAAAGATTTCCACAATTTTGCCCACTACTGTAACTCTTCCACCATATATAGTTTCAAATATTGTGCCAATTTTATATTATCATAGCTTCCTTGAGAATTTCCAACCAATAGATGGAAACATAATGCATAATCCCTTAAAAAGACCTTGGCTTTGCTTACCTTTGGAATCAAGTGGACTGATATACTTAAGACTGACAAATCTACTAGTGTTAGAAAAGCGTTTGTAACAAAGCACAATGGAAGCCCTTAATCCCTTTGAGGGCTTTTTCCTATAGCTTTTCCTTTCTTCAGATACGCAGCTGTTTGAAACACAGAGCTCTTAATCGAAAGCAAACTTCCAGTAAAACTAAATTAGAGTGACTGGGATTTATAGTTGCTAGAAAAAAAAAGTCTTAGTGCCTAGACAGTTTTATTGATGTGTTGTCAGGATGTGCAGAGAAGAAATCTTAACAGGGGCAACAGGGATATGTTCCTTGTGTTTATTGATCTGCAGTCTTCTATAGAAAGGAAATGTTCATGTTTATTTTTGAAGTGGAATTTTGTGGAGGGGAGGAGGCAGAACAAATCCCCAAAGCTGTTCTGTTCAGCCACTGTCATCCACTAATATCCTACTCATCCATGCACAATCTTCTCAGAGGCTCATATGACTTTGTAGCTTCAAGGAACAAAGAAGTATCTTGTGACTTCTGTAACTGTTCAAATTGCTGTTGTTTATTTGATATAATGCACAGGAATTTTAGAATTTCTTATATTATAAAATATGGCAACTGTGCTCATATGATGAATATGTCACTTGGACTCTCTCTTAGCATATAAAGGTATAATGCTTACTACATAGGCAAAAAACTAACCACATTGTGTATATGCTTATAAAGGTTATTGAATAGTTTTGTATGAGTCTGCAAAAATGTAGTCTGCATATTCAGAATGCAAACAGAACCATGCTAATTCATAAATTTAAAGCACTGTTATAATAGCATTAATTTCAATACAATGAAAAATGTATCAAATAATTGCACTTTATTATTTTTATGCCTCCCTTTGGCAGAGAAATTTATCTCTGTTTAAAAAAAATAACTTTTTTGGTTGAAATGGAGAGAAATATATAGAAATGCAAAGTCAAGAGTCTTAAATTTTGAACAGATTATATTAAGATGATGAATAACAATTAGAATGAACTTCTCTTGGCCTCAGGTACTGTATAATAATTTTTTTTTAGCAAGATGTTAATGCATTTCAAATGATGATGCTCTAGAAGCAATGCAGAGGTTAGGAGCAGAGATTAACAAGGAGCAAAAGATTGTCTCAAGATCAGCCAGAGAATTGCATGGTTCAGTGAAAATTTGAGCCTGTATTTCAGCTTTTGTAATCCATTACATGGCCACATATAAGAGGTTACAACTCAGCCCTGTTGTAGGTAATAAATGTTTTAAGAAGAATATTGGGTAGAAAGCTTAAGCTGCAGAAAACTTTAAGATGCTCACTTGATAACAAAAAAAATGTGATGGATGATGATGATGATGATAACACAGCTGCAAGGTTTTAGAATAAAGCAGGAGCACTCACAAAATGTAATACTTTCTGTTATATCATGCTCTACTGTTCTGATGGTTAGTAATATTTGCTACATATGAATATAAATCTCAGTTCACATTGAAAACATATAAATATATTCATTTAAGCTGTAAATTACACAGCAGATCAATAAATGAAAGCATGGGGTTTATTTGCTCTTTCTTTTATTTAAAATGTGTTTTGGACAAAGGTTCATAAAATTGAGGAATAATAAAAGAAACAATAATTTGTTCCCTGGCATGCATCATGAGCTATCCCAAATCCTTGCTTATAGATGTTCTTATTCTTTAATTTGCTGCACAGATCAAAGGGTATTTTCATTTATGTTTTGCTTCATTCTTCTGCCAATGTGCCTGAATACACATTTAAAACACCACTTAAGATTTTTTTTTAAAAAAAAAATAATGTAGCAAGTAATCAAGAGAATCTTCCAAGGTAATGTAATAGGATGAAAAATAAATAAGGGGGAAATCGATCTACGGGTTATACTCCAATCAACACTGCATGCAAATGTATTTTGTCTGGCAGCATAAAATGCAGTGAGGGTAGAAAGGAGTTGCAGACAACAAAACCCTTAACCAGTTCTTTAAGAATAATGGAAAATCTGATCAACAAATGTATTAGCTGTAGCTAATGTAAGGTTTGAGGGCCGTACAGGTGTGACTCCAGATTCTGGCACAATTTTCCACTTCCACCATTATGGATGATCATTGGTGGTTTATGTGCTTTAGTGCCATCTTTGGCACTTTGGGAATAGTATATTGAGAAATATACAATATTATCCTCCAGTTCCTTAGCATGGACTATTTAGCTTGGAATTAAGTAGATGCCAACCCTATGGATATACCATGTTTGTTAAAAGTTTTCCCAATTCATCAACTTGTATTATTTATGTTAAATTTAGAAAGCCACCCATAAGAAAGCCAATCCATAAAAATGGTGAAAACAATTAAAACAAGATGAGAATATGTACATCCTGAAAGAACAATTCCAGAAACAGATACAATATTGTCTCATGTTGGCAGCCACCCTAACCCAAGGTGTGGAGATATAGCCTTTTTTTGTTTTAGGACTTCTTAAACATCAGCATGGGAGACATACAGATTCTGGGGCATGCTGTTTCCTAGAATACACACAATCTGAGTGCAACAGATACCAATTACTAGGCACCTAGGCTCCAGGTGCTCTCTGGAACCACCAATCATACAAGTTGAGTAAAAATCCTCATATAAAGCCATATGCTGTGGAGTCAGAGGACAATTTTGAACTCATGTTGTTTTCAGTGATTTGTTGCTGGCAATTTGGGATAAACAGTGGCATTCACTAGAGTTTATCTGGTGTTGCAGACACAATCCATGGTAGTGGAGTATCTTTTGGCTACAATCTCACAGCAATTCCACATCCTCTGAAGCTATTTTAGTGCTTTGAGGAGGCACATTTGACTATAGCAAAATTGCTTTTCAAAGCAGGCTCTTACATACACAAATTTGCATGCATTTTTCCATCTTCAGGCAGAAATGGTAAAGAAACTAAGACAATTAAAACATAATTGAAATAAGGTAAGAGAAAGGAAGAAAAAAAATGTGTCCAGTGGAAGATGTAACCGAACAAACGAAAAATAAAAAGTGTTATAAAAAGAATTAAAGTTTCCCAAGCAGCAGGAGCAAGTGAAGAAGACACTTGTTGAACTTTTGGATACCTCTGAAGATAGGTAATCAACATGATCTGGGAGAGGTGGGTCACTTTCATTGTCTTGACTGGTATTCAGAATCCTTTTTATATAAATTTTAGGAGCTTGACTTGTAGAGGTCAAAAGTCTTCAATGAAGGAAAAGGTAAGAAGACATTTCAGCCCATGGAATCATCCATGGATCCAACTGATTTTAGAATCCTTACTCAGAAACTACTTGTTTTCAGCAGAATCTGACTTTTTCAATCTCACCTTCCTTTCTGATAAATATTTAGATGTATTTGTTTTCATACAAATGTTTCTGCCATTGTGTGTTGCTTCCATTTAAATAATTCACATTAATTAAATTTAATGCCCATTAAAAATATAACAGAAGCTAGAACCATTACCCTGTCCCTTTCTGTAGGCTTTTCTGGTTGGCCTTTCATCTTTTATAGTATTACTAAATTGATTGATACACATCTATGAACACATCTGACTACCAAACCAAATTAACCAACCTACTCCAAGACTCCACATACAAACCCCTAAACACAGATCCCACCACCTATCTGGAAAAAACCACTAGATCCAAAATAAAAGCCTCCCCCATCAGTGAAGAGATTCAGCAAAGAATCATTCCCAGAGAGAAATCATCCAGATGCCCTAAGCTCTATGGTCTC
>NW_015386707.1:484407-486264 GCF_001527695.2 Protobothrops mucrosquamatus
AAAAATGCGACTCTTGGGTGCATCCATATTGTGTCCAAATAATCACGATCACCAAGAGTAGCTAAAATGTTTATAAACAATTAAAAAGTTTAAAAAACAGTTTAAAAGCAATAAAACATTTAAAATTATCGGCAACCGAGCTTTCGTCGGACTCTCCCGACATCATCAGGGTTGCTGAGGCGGTGTTTGGGAGGGTTTATATACCATTCTCACATGAATGGGGACAAAAGACCACCGGATAATAGTAACGAGAATGGGAAAGAAACGGCCGAAAGTGGATCGGAGCGTGCGGGGGGCATAGTAGAACTATACAACATAAGATCGGAGAGGGTGTGTTCCCCCGAGAACGAAGGGAGCTGGAACGTAAATAAGTGTGAAGGGATGATTGATTACAAGGATGAAAAGAGAGTAGGAAAGGAAGCATTAGGAAAGGAAGTGAAGAATGTATTAGGGAATACTGTGGATGGATGGATAGAAGAGGGAACCGTGTCGAACTCAATGGGGAGGCCCGGAGAGGGAAAAACCGCCCGAGAGCCCGTTAAAAGGCACAGGAGGAAGAGCTCCTATATGAAAGGGGACAAAAGACCACCGGATAGTAAGAACGAAGATGGAAAAGGAACCGTGGAAAGTAGATCGGAGCGGGGGGGAAGGACGCATGTAACATCGCGGACAGATGGATAGAAGAGGAAATCGTGTCAAACTCAATGGGGAGACCCAGCAAGGGAAAACCCGCCCGAGAGCCCGTCAAAGGGCACAGGAGGAGGAGCCCCTATACAAAAGGGGATAAAAGATCACTAGATAGTAAGAGCGAAAATGGGAAAGGAACGGTGGAAAATGGATCGGAGCATGCGGGGGACATAGGAGAATGGTATAACAGAAGATCGGAGGGTGTAGGTGCCCCCGAGAACGAAGGGAGTCGAGGGGTGATAGATCGAAGAAAGAAATGGAGCCGATGGATGGGTGAAGGACACTGTAGAGATATGAATAAGAGGGTGGAAGGAACGGAATACGAAAGGACTCTCAGAAGAGAGGATGAGGGCAATGGAATGGTAGTATTGGGGATGATAAGAGGGGAGTGGCCACAACAGAAGGGTGGGTTGGATAAAGGGAAGTTGAAAGTAAGTAGAGACGGAGTGAATGCAGACGGTGAGAATGGGGAGGGGATGTGGAACGGGCTTCAAAGAGAAGAGGAAAGAAATACATGCGTGGCCAGCATTGGAGGGAGAGGGGAAGGGATTAATCTGGACTCGATGGGAGGACCCGGTGAAAGAGGGATCGATCGAGGGCCCGTTGGGGACCCCCGGACCCCCCATGAGTCGAATGGAAGGAGGGATAGTAACATGAAGGAGAATGGAATTGAAGCCAATACACACGGGAGGGATTGTGAAAGTGATAGAGGAAAGGGTGAAACGAATGAGGGGGAAAGAATGGATCGATCAGAGGGGAAGGACGAAAGAACCACTCAGGGTGAAAGGTGTAAGAAAGAATCCTGGATGATCCCTGATGAAGATATCCAGAGACCCCGCAGCAATAAACAGGGAAAGAAGGCAAGACGCTTACACGTGGGTAAAGACAAAACAGGCACCGCGCAGGAGCGCGTGTACCGAGGACCGGTTACGCGCTCACGTAGCCGGATGCAGGCATGTGAGAATGGTATATAAACCCTCCCAAACACCGCCTCAGCAACCCTGATGATGTCGGGAGAGTCCGACGAAAGCTCGGTTGCCGATAATTTTAAATGTTTTATTGCTTTTAAACTGTTTTTTAAACTTTTTAATTGTTTATAAACATTTTAGCTACTCTTGGTGATCGTGATTATTTGGACACAATATGGATGCACCCAAGAGTCGCATTTTT
>NW_015386707.1:486572-523690 GCF_001527695.2 Protobothrops mucrosquamatus
ATATATATATATATATATATATATATATATATATATATATATATATATATATATATATATATATATATATATATATATATATATATATAATTTTATTTATTTAATTTAATTTAATTTATTTGCCACCAACTTGCCGTGGAGTTATTCTGGGTGGCTTACTACAATAAACATAAAATCATAAAAAATGTAAATATAATCAAATCAGGTGTGGCCTAAGAACTGTAATCTTAAACAAAATCACATTAGCAAGATACATTAATAATGTTCCTGACATTTGAATACACATGAAGCACAACATAAAGGAATATAGAAAGGCCTGTTTTATCTATCAAGGTACCTTGATTAAAAATGGAAGCAAAACTTTCAGTTGAGAAAAATAAAACTATATATGACTGCTAGCAAATATTTAAAGGATGGATAAAACTTCCCAAATAATTCTATACTCTGATTTTTCAGGAAAGAAAAAAAAACATTTACTGTATACAAGGTTCAGTTCTGTTTCAGTCCTGGGTTTGACATGAAAAAATGCTGACATTTACCTGGAAAACATACAGAGAAAAAAATCTGGCATCCAATAGTAGTAGCTAAAAATGGAATGGAATTATTGCAATGAATGGAGAGGATCACAAAGAATACCATAAGATCTTGGAAAGGAGAGAGAGATGTTTTAAAAAAAGAACTACATTCTTTGTGGGTTTCACAAAACAGTTAGCCAAACCAGTTAAATAACTATTGTCTATATTGGCACAAATATTTAGGACCTTGGGTAGGCTGTTGTTAGTTTATTTAAATGCATATAAAATCTTGGGCTCTTGAATATTTTAATGAATATACAGTTTTCTTAGTTGTTTGATTTAATGAAGGATGCAAATGTAAAAGACTGAGTACTTCGGTAATCAAGTTTAATATGTTACATGAAACTGAATCTGTCTTGGATGAAGTCCTTGAGTTGGCAACTCTCCTCTGAACCATTCTGCTATATTTTTTCCTGCATTTGGGAGGTGTCTTCTCATGTTGTGAATGCTAAACAGGAAAACACACATATAATGACAGAGCTCTTCATTCATGGCAATGTGAATATCGGATATGCATTTCTTGTATCAAGACTCACATTAACTCAGTTATTTCATTTCCAATCTCACTGAACTCACCATATCAATGGCATTGCAGCATGGGTGAAGAAATCAAGAAAGGAAGTACTACTGATTTTCTGTTCATCCCAGTGGGTGGTCAAGGGACATATCTAACTATTTCAGAAGGAGGAAAAGGCATACTTGTGGCTTCTGGCCATATCTGATAAAATCTGAAGTTTTATCACCAGAGCCACCTTTCTTTTTCATCATTTTAGAAACCAAGAAGGACATCTATACCTTTAGGTGACTCTTAACTCACTTAGCAATGTTGATATATCTTCAAGCACTCATAATGAAACAAGCCAGGCATGTTAAAAAAAAAATAAGCCCAGTGAGCATAACAGTATCTGAAATCTCTCAAATGCTTTTATAATAAGACTTAACAGTTTATTTACAACTATAAAGTTAAATCTATATGCCAAAAGGTAGATGGCATGGATACTCCCACAGAAAGAAGCAAATTCAGTTCTCTAGCGAAGTGCTGAAAATCATGGGCTGTTGAATGTATTATTGCCATCGAAGAGAAATTGATCACAATCACAGCCCTATTATCCACAGAACAGACAAACAAGTCAAATTGGCAATTGTGACCCCATGCCAGCCCTTCAAAGTAGTCCAGGTCAGAAAACAGACTCTACAAGAAATACTGGAACTCTTTTGACATAGGCTTAGTGTTGAAAGTCTCACTGTCAAATCAAATAACATCTTTATTATGGTCATAGACCAGTGTAAGAAGCCAAGCTTTGTTTTCCTTTTCCTTCCTTCTGGAGACCAAAGAGTCAAGGCAGAGCCAGCTTGACTTTCTTTTTTGATGCTTCTCTTGTTTCCTGGGTTTAAAGAATGTTTTGCAACAGTCGTTTGCATAGTTTCTTCAAGGGTCTCTTTCTACTCTCTATAGGACATGATCAAAGTTCTGTCCCTTTGTTGTGTGTTTGTGACAGGTGCTACACATAATAAAAAGGAAAAACACTTCATTACCCAGTTGTGCTTACTATCTTGATTTTTATTATTCTTTTCTCTCCCTGGCAAGCTTCCCCATGCATTGGTCTTCCTTTTCATTTCTGATCTTTCATTGTTTAATGGCAGGACCTAAAGGGCTGTTCTACACATTCATGCAACAAAACTTTCTGAAACTTTGGTTCTGGATTAAGGGAGTTATTGATACAATTCAACAATGCATACACCAGCTTTTAATACCCACTTGACTTACTTATTCCCAGGGGCAATAGATATAAAGATAGTTAGCAGAAGGGTACTAACTTTTATCTGAAGGTTTCTAACTTTTCTCTCCTTTCCTTAACTAAGGACTTATCTGCATTGTTAAATTACCCTATCACCAGTACAGGCCAGGAAATCTCTTTTGATAGTTCAAACAGAAAATATTGTCCTGTATTCCTCCCTGTCATAAATCTCATGTGGGCTTTCTTGTTCTGCTTTCAAAGAACTCTTTTCTGTTTCTGTAGCCTTTGAATCTCTTGTCTGGAAGGTTTATCACTTGAGAAAGTTTCCAGTGCATGCTCAAAAGCCTTTTCTTCCTCTTCCAGATAGAAGAGCCTTCAAGGCAACATGAATTATAATAATGCCATAGTGCAAAGCACTTCACTGAGACAAAGTTTGGCCTTAATATGAACACAAGAATCAAGGACATTGTTATAATCTATTTATTGTTGACTTTCTTTTTATTTATTTAATATCTTCTTATGTGCCCATCTTGAGTGTTTCCCTGTTAGTAAATTGTGTGAAAGGACTTCAAGTGTTGAGTTTGGACAGAGTTTTTATAAATTGATATCATGGATCAGGTATACAGAAATTTTCTTGGTAATATAAAACCAGAGAGGCTCTCTTCACCTTCTCTATTTTTATTTATGCCTTGGATCACCTACAATGCTTGTAGCCTCCATCAACCCATCCTGTGAACAAAGTACAGAGATGGAATCTATAAAACAAGAGAGATTATGCTTTTATTGGCAAGTCTTTATCCTGTCCTATGGAAATTCTCAGTCATCCAAGTCATGGTTGTTCCAAAGATGCTTTTTCAGGAGGCAACTGGTCTTTCTTGGTTTTTCTTTGAAGACATTTCACTTCTCATCCAAGAAGCTTCTTTAGCTCTGAATGGATGGTGGGAAATGGAAGGAGTTATATTCCTTGCAGACAGCTGGTTATTTTCATTCTTTTAGAGAGACGTTGAGGCCATTTGGAGGTTTATCTGTGTCCTCAGAGTCACCTGAGCAGTGCAAATGTGTGTGGAGCCTTCTTGGCTTCAGGATGCTTTCTGCCCTGTGACCCTTCACTGTTGAAGACAGGTGCAGACTGTTGGAGATGAGTCTGTGTTGTCTGCATCTCAAACTGGAGCGCAAAGGTTCCTGTAGAACCTTCTTGGATGAAAAGCGAAATGTCTTCAAAGGAAAAAACAAGAAAGTCTAGTTACATCCTGAAAAAGCACCTTTGGAACAACCATGACATGGATGATTGAGAATCTCCATAATCACTGATACACCCTGATGATAGCAACTCTGGCTGAATTGGACAACGTCCAATAGAATCATCATCATCATCAACATCATCATCATCATCATCATCATCATCAAAAGGGGCAGTATAGAAGACAATAAGAAAGATAAATAATAATACTACAACCACACTGCATGGGTAAATATACATAGACATTAGATAGCACTGTAAGAAGTAGGCTTTCAGCAGAGTGATGACACGGGGGAAAATATATTGTCCCTGTTATTTTGGCATGCCTTGTAGTGCTGTCCCAAGCAGAGGAATTGAAAGAGTTTATGTCCAGGATGTGAAGGGTCTCAGCCCTCCTTCTGAGAATAATAATTGGCACAGTATTGTTCAGTCTATTCAATGTAAACATTAATTGTCTGGAGTTTGGGGAAGGTTGAATTACAGGTCACTGATAGATACCAAAGGGAAAAAAATCTCCACTTTAAAATGTACAGAAAATTAGATTAAATTTCAGTTGGAAAATATTCTGGCAAAGGAAAAAATGACAAATTATTTTCACAATTATAATGGTGAAATGATTTGTGTATGTTTTTCTTCTCTCACTGAATTCTAAGTTTCCTTTGACTCAGATGAATTTATGATATTATGATATTAACAAGGCCGAGAACTCTTTGAGAAAAAAAGATACGATAGACATTTTAGAGATGGAAACTTTATTCTGTGAGGATTTGCTTCAGATTAATGTACAATGTTTAACAAAACAATCTTGGGATATTTTTAATGGATATAAATAAGGCTGAGAACTTCCCAAAGGAAAGAGATTTAATAGATCCTTGAGAAGAAAAAGGCTTCATTCTATGAAGATAAGCTGGAGGAAATGACTTAAATTCAATGATTTAATTAGTTAGGATGGATTTTTTATAAGCTTTGACATATGTATTGAAAGAAAGCATTAAGGTAGCTGTCATGGTTCCGACAGATGAAACTCTTCAAAAGAACTTTGAGGCATTGTTTACTTTAAAAAATCTTTTATTCGAGAAACATAGTATCGGCACTACATAGTTGAAACCAAAAACTAAATTCCCCTCCCTGGATACAATGTAACAAAGCACAATTCCCTCCTCCAATAAACAGTCATAAATCACATTCGCCAATTAGCTTGAAGCGCGGGCTTTCTCTCCAGCTCTCCAGCCCACCAAAACTCTATCAACTCAGGGCCCAATGACCTTGGGTTCCCATGGCTGAGTTATTAATGTTATGACTAGCTGGACTCTCATCCACATTCCCCCTCCCAGCATCAACTAACTCTAAAAGCAATAGAGGAAAAATGACTGCATTTCCATCTGTTGTCAAAGCAAGAACATCCAATGTTAGCAGCGTTGACAGTAGCTTTATATGTACACAATGAGTTTGTAAATGTATGTCCTCTGCTTTTTTCTTTTTTTTTTCTTTTTTACATAGCCTTAATGTAGTTTTGTGTTTAAAATGAATGTTTCTTTTGTTGTTGTTGTTGTTCTTCTGTTTTGTTCTGTTTTCCCTTTTATAAAATATATAAAATACTTGACTACTGATTAAAGTTAGTAAAATATCCAAATCAGGAAAAGTGTTTTCTCTCTTTAGGAATAAAAAAAACACTCAAAACTCATGAAATTATATAGTGGATTGCCTTAATATGAATTATGATAAAGATTAATGAGTCAGTATAAGTATATATTATTCCCCACAGCAAAGAGTAGCAGAGATGGTCAAACCGATTCTTTTGTCCAAAGAAGAGAATATATTTAATGTTGTTTTTATTCTGAAGTTCCTTTCAGACTTTGTGCTTGCAATAAAAAAGAAAAATGAAATTTTGATATTGTCATTGCTAATTAGATGGGTTTATTGATATAGAAATGATTTGTACATATTGTTGTGTAAAAGTAAAAAGTTGTGATTGTAATGTTGGTGTCTTTTACTGTGGTAAAGAGAGTTGGAAGTTGATGCCTTTTTCTTTTCTTTTCCCTCTTCACACTATCTTTTTTTCTTTTCTTTTTCTAGTTTTCTATTACTTTTTTGAATTTTTCTTTGTATTTTATATTTTGAGAAAACAATAAAATTATTAAATAGAAAGAATAAATTTATGATGGCACTTGTTTAGGGAAATTGTATCTGGCCAAGTAAATGACAACATTTTTTTGGTATCTCAAAGAGTCATTCTGAAAATTTGCATTCATTTAACTTACCAACATTTTGTTAAGAGTATAAAAGTAATTTAATTCAGCACCCATCTTGGCAGCTTATCTCCTTTCAGGGGGATTAATAATATTTCATTAATAGAAGCAGAAGGATTGAGAGATAACAACAAAATATGTATTGTTTTATAATAAAATACATCTCAAGTGTTATTTAGGTTATTGTCTTTACTTATTTAAGAAATCTATTATATAATACAATTATGTACAATTTGAATAGTTATCTAGTATAACCTATTATGCTATCAGTCTTTCTCTCTACAAATCCCAAAAGAGATTTTTTTTTCTACTGCCTGATCTTTTTGTTGCACTAGAAATGGAACTGAGGAACTTCTGTTGGAGTTGATTATAACTCTTTCATTCGATCACTGAGATCTCGTTCCTTGTAAATTATGTACTTCATTTAAGGAGATAATTTTGGAATGTTTTTCTTAACTACAATTGCATGGAGGTCTTCTACTATGGGCTTTCTGCATCCAATAGAATTCAATGAGGACTATCTGCATATAGCAATAAAAAAAATCAAAATGTAAGCTGCCTTTATTACCATAGTAACAAGAGATCCCTTCTATTTTTCTTTTCCCAAGCCCTTTTTTCTCCCTTTCCCACCACTTTCTTGTTAGATGTATGGGGGGGGGGGGTACCTTTGAAAAGAGTTGGAAGTAATGTTATTTGAAAAGAGGTGGAAGGATCAATGGTTAAAAAAAAAGTGCATTACTTTGACTTGGATATTTACTATAGCAAAACATCATAAATATTAAAAGCCTTAAACATGTTGATTTATTTATTTCTTAATTCTGTCTTGTCTGTGACAGACACAGAGAAAATTTCACAAACAAATAAACCCTGCACAGCTAGAAAAGTGTTAATGAGTGTCGGTTTCCAATCACTGGCTTGGTGCCTTGCCTGCCAAGAAACATCAGTTGTCATGGTGACTTGATGCTCCTCTTTATTCCTTTTTTATTAAGCCTCTTGGCTTTCAGTACAGAAGGATATGGCTTGAACTAACTTTTTGCAACATCACTTGTTTCGGCTGCTGAGGGAATAGTGTTGCTGTACCAGACTGCTGTATAAAAAATGTACCAATAACTTAGCACAATAAATATCTAAACCAGAGGTCTTCAAACTTGGCCCTTTTATGACTTGTGGACTTCAACTCCCAGAATTTCTCAACCAGGCATGCTGGCTGAGGAATTCTGGGAGTTGAAGTCCACAAGTCATAAAAGGCCCAAGTTTGAAGACCCCTGATCTAAACCAATGTTACCATTTTCTATAAGGCTGAGATGGATGTGACTTCTCCACAGGGGAAAATAAACAATGTGTAAAAAGATTCTGGTGGATTGTTTGTGTGACCATTCTACTGCAACTTCTCCACTGTAGCACATGTTTTGATTTATTTATCAGATTTATATCCCACTCTTCCTCTTGAAGCTCAGGGAGGTTTACATATAGATCTTACTTCATTTTACCTTAAAATGACCGTATGAGATAAGATGGGTGAAATGACATAGAGGGACTGCTCTAAAATCACCCATTGAGTTTAGGTAGCTTGAATTTGGTCTCCTGGTCCAACATTTTAACCACTTATGCCACAAATACTGTAAGCCTTTGACATCGCGCATTAGGATATTAATTTGGCATTATCAGAACAGAAAACACAAAGCTATGTTTCTTCACTGCATACCATTATCTCTCAAATGTTGAAAAAAAGCATGATATATTTATATGGGCACTTAAATAACCCTGCAATAAACATGATGCATAGGCTGCCTATTCAGTATACATAATCTGATGTTTATACGGAGAGAAACACATTATCTATTGCTCTAATAACTATTATATAGCTTGCATATAAAATAAGCTTCCAGCAATCAAGAATCAGTACATTACATCCATTTATCATTTTTCCTTCTTTGGAGAAATTTTTTAATCTCCATTTTCACTTAAGAGGCCATTGCTAACAGGGCACGCAACAAATGATTCAGAATGGCACTCTGAATTTCTCACCAAATTTTGTACATTCTCCTACTATATTCATAAGATAATATTCATTTATATGCTTTTGTCTAGAAATTTCTTTTTAAATTAGAAAAAGAAAAACAATACACTACTGCAAAGTCTCATAATATACAGAGACTTTTTACATACTCTTTATACTTTCTGTTCCAATTAATATCTGTTGTCCATATATTTGATTTCTAATGCAAACCATCCTGCTCTTATTATTTGTTACTTCCTTTTCAAATGCAGATGGTTCCAGTTTTTACCATTGTGACTACATAACTTTCAACGGTGCAGTTGTTCAGGAACATTTTTTCTCTTCTTGAAAGCTTTTTAAAGGAAAAAGACCAATATTTGTGTCTGTTATTTGATTCTGGCCACTGATCCACCCTAAAACTTTTGAAATGAAAATGCTCAGATTCAGTTTCAAAGCAGTTTGTGGTATAATACTTTTATATACTCACCATTAGCATGTGATGGTTTGTTCATATACATACTTACAGCACTCAATTAGATTTTCTTAGGAAGCATGAATGTAATTGCTAAGCGCTCTATTTTTAATGAATAGTTTGGATTTTATTTAATGGTGATGTGCTGTTTGTGCAAGAGAGAATCTGGGGAAGAGAAGATTCAGTGGGAAAAATAGAATATAAAGATTTTTTTTTTCATTCAAAATACTTCAGGTTTAATTCTGGACATCTCTATAAAGAACTGAAAAAAATTCCTGCCTGAAACGTTGTAAATAAAGAATGGACAAATCAGATATGTTTATTCTCATATATCTAGCTGTGCTATTTTGTTCTGTTTCCCCACTCACTTGCCCATAAAAACCATAGTACTTTTTTTGTATATTCTATTTCCTTATGTATATTGTCTTGTGCCTTAGTTAGAGAAATGGGAATTGGATACATTCCTGTTCAAATGTGAACCGATCAAATTTCTGGTCCAAACTAAAGAACCACTGTCAGTACTGTCAGTAAGGAAGATCAGCAGCAGACAAAGTTACTCCTCTTTTTAACATGGAAGACTATGCCATTGCCCCTTTTGTTCTCTTCACTCATTGTAAAAAATCTGTAAATAATATCTAAGAGGATGGCATCTAAGTCTGATAGCTATTCCAAAATACTTTGATTGATTATTTTCCTGTCATGTTTCTGCATGAAGAAATTGTCAAGGATGGTTACCTTCCCTTATGTAGCCTTCCAAAGTTTAGAGTTAAAATGAGTCCTCCCATATAGAATAGAATAGAATAGAATAGAATAGAATAGAATAGAATAGAATAGAATAGAATAGAATAGAATAGAGCTGGAAGGGATCTTGGAGGTCTTCTAGTCCAGCCCTCTGCTCAAGCAGGAGAACCTATACTATCTCAGACAAGTGACTGATCAATCTCTTCTTAAAAATCTCCAGTGATGGAGCACCCACGATTTCTGAGGGCAAGCTGTTCCACTGGTTAATTGTCCTCGCTGTTAAGAAATTTATCCCTAATTTCAGGTTGCTTTTCTCTTTGATCAGTTTCTAACCATTGTTTCTAGTCCTGCCCTCTGGTGCTTTGGAGAATAATTTTGACCCCCTCTTCTTTGTGGCAGCCCATCAAATACTGGAATCATGTCACCCCTATTTCTTCTTTTCTTTAGACTAGCCAAACCCTATAGATGCTATGATGATTGATACAGAGGTTCAAGATGCCTACCAATCCTAATACCTCGCTCCCTCATATCAAAACATCAACCATTCCAATCTTCTGCAGAATACTGACTATCTCATAATTCTCCTAACATGGTTTCTGGGAGTTAAAGAAACCTGTCAACACATGGAAATATCGTCCTCTAGTCTGTAATAACAGAGTTGTACAAGTGATATCATTTGGTATAAGACATCTTTCTATGACAGAATAAAAATTGTGCTTTAATAGCTTGTCCCTTTCAAAGGTACATCATTGCCATAGTATGAATATTGTCATTTTTTGTATCTAGATTTTATAAGTCACTTCACAAATTTATTTTTCCAGCAAAGAAACAATGGTGTCCACATCCTAAGAAATAAATTCCATCATACAGTTATTTAAAAGAGCATGGTAGTTTCTATGCATGGAAGAGGTATTTTATCTTCATTTTGTTATTCATTCTTGTCTGTGTTGTTGTCTTTATACCATGATGCACAAATGTAGTGCAGAAATTATGGTAAATATACAATATATTCTCTGAAACTAATAAAATCAACACCTGCAGTTACTGCTGTGCTTCTTCTACTGTACAAAACATTACCAATCACCACAGAACAATTAAGAAGTCAAATAAGAATTAGGCTCACCATATGGAACCCAATCTTGCCTTCCTTTGCTTCTGATAATTCTGTAGTGACAGATATATAAAAGTGATATAAGAAGTTATGACTCGGAAAAAAATATGTGAAATATTTTCTTACAACTAATCAGTCGATATTAAAATAGCATTTATTTTCAATAGATCCTGTTTTCCCAGCCATAATTACATTTTGTACTTTCTGTTTAATGACATTCATTTTCTAAATAGAAAAGTAGGATATGTGAACACAAAGCAGACTGATTAATGGTCCATGGATTATAGTACTTTTTTGGTGCTAAAACAAACAACTGATTGTGGTCAATTAGCTAATGTTTTACAGAAAGAACATTGTTCATGAGGTGGTAAAATCTGAAAAGTTATTAGGAATCAGGCTGGCATTAGAGCAGCACTGTTTCCATATTTGTGAAGAGTCTATTGCCAATGACTATTGCCAACAACTATTGTCTATTGAAGTGGTTATTGTTGTTGACATATTTGGAACAGGATGGGCAGCAGTGACAATAAATCTGAGAAATGCAGGCTTACTGCAGTGAATGAAGGTCTCAATACTCTATTTCTCAAAGTACAAGACATTTCAAACAACAATAATAGCAACAACAAAATCTGGTCCAGTTTTCAGGCAGATATCTGAGGCAATAAATAATGTTAGGCCTTGACATTTATCAAGGGATGCTACATGGGAATCCGACACTGGGTCTGGGAAATAGAGTTTCTAGTCAGAGTTTTGTGGCTTAAATTAAGAAATTCAAACAGTAAATTAAATATTTTGTTATTTTAACCATGCAAAGGCAGAAGAATATACTCTTCATACTATGGTAGTCCCCAGCCAGGTAAATCAAGATGTTTCCTACTGCATTGGCAAGTTAATCGAAAGGCCTGAAGTTGCAGATCTCTATAAAGTTTTTCTGCTTGAAAGCATTTTGAGGCCAGATGTCACATATTTGAGAACTAGACGTAGATTCTGAAATTCAAGCCCCAGAAGTTTTTGACAATTGTCTTTGTCCATAGTTGAGAATCAAAATTAAAACTTAAATATTATAATTGCTTAAGAATATAATTTCTTACAATTCTTATCTATACGATGCATTCAAATACAGTATAATTTCATTTTTATTCAATTATAGAATGATTTGACCTCTCCTCTTCTTCCTTGTTGCTCCTTGTGTACCTCACTACAAATCTCTTGCAGCAAAAGGGGAGATCAACTTGACTAGCAGTTTGAAAAGAAAAGAAAGATAAATGGAGTGAACAGTATGTCAGAATTTCATCAGGAAAGGGGAAAGATATAGAATTGGTTTAGAGTTGTAAACTTAGAAATGCTTTGGATTTTCTAGGTGGATACAATTTGGTTCCATTGAATTTCAAATAGGATTCATTCAATATGGGAAACAAGAATGGGAATCTGTAGTCTTCTAGACTTTTTTGGATTAATCCTTCATTATCACCATGCTTTGGATGAAACCTGCATTACAAAATGCAGACACTGGCCATGAATATAAAGCAGATTGTGATCTTCAGTATGTTATTGGGCTATAATTCTTTTAATTTTAAAAAGACATTTGCTTTGTTTTTGTAAAAATAAAAACAGAACATGTGGAAATAATGTACTGACAAATGTTGTGTGGAACATTTGGACAAATAGTTCTTTGACAGCTAGATGGTTTGTTTGCAAAAGAAGCAGTTTTGGTAATATTAAAGAGGGCAAAGAAGGATGTGTTGCCTTTTCTGTGACCTTCATTCATAGCAGCAATATTATTGGCTAAAAAAAACCAAGCTCAAATAAATTTGCAGCATTTTCACACCTTGGCAAAAGAAGACTGCTTTTGCATACACATTTTTTTTCCTGATCTGTAATTTTGAATCATACTTTTCATTTATAAATTTTAATATGAGATATAAAATTGGCTCTTATAATGAATACATGCAATAAACACCACATTGTTCCCATATGATTGCAGACTTCATTTCCACACAAAGCATTTAGGGAGGTGGAAGGAAGAGAACACTACTAAGTCAAATTCTAGGCTGAGAGAAAAACACAAGGGATAGTTCTGATTATGAGACACTGAAAGTCAATATATGTTATGCTCTATTCTAATACAGGAACACTATTTACAGCTCTCTCTCTCTCTCCCGCCTAATTCTATCTATAATTAATTAACCCATCAAGTTTAAAGGACTTTCTAAGTCCATTAAGAATTTGTTTGCAATGCATCTGAGATATTGCACTAATTGAAGCTGGCAGTATTTGTAAAAAAAAGTGGTGCAGGAGGTTTCACCTGCTAAATACATATTGGACCAAGGTTGTGCTGATCAAATGACTGGGGAGACTCAATGCAGAGGAATCAAATTTTTTAAAAAGGTCCTCTAAACATGAATAGCCACAAGAAAATTAATAAAACGTTTAGGAAATAGAAGAAAGTTATTTGCTTTGAACATTTAGCTATTTCCTTAAATTGTATAAATTCTGCACATGACTGCAGTGACTGACACCATAAATTTAATTTAGTGCCAGATGTTTGTTTTTAATGTGTATTGTTTTAATATGGTCTTGTATATTGTTTTAACATGTGATTGAGAGTTGCCCAAATTGGGTTATAAGATGCTAGCTATATAAATTCTTCCAGCTATAATATTAGGCAAATTGAACTTTTAGACATTAGTAAGTGTATAACAGCCTCATTGAAGTAACTTCATTTAACATAAATACCTCTAAAATTAATAGATGTACCTAAAGTCTTAACCTCAAAGAGATCTAGACAGTTCCTTCTGTATCAAAATTCCTGGAATAAATGCTCAGGAACCCTGGGGTCACATAAGATATTGGCTCAGTACAGCAATAATGTCTATTAATCCTATTTTTGTCATGAAGTCTATGTTGATACTTGTTAATAAATAGAAACATTTGTGTAATGATTTATCAATTTATCTTCTACCTTTTCTTCAAATGTTATGTTGCTTGAGGATAAATTCGCCAACAAAGAATATGTACATAAAGGGGCCCTATAGTAAGAGGAATAAGATATATAAGTAGTATAATACTTTTAGAATATATGAAATGTTAAAACATTGAGAGAGTCTATTTAAATGAAAAGTTTGGATATTTAAAGATAATGAATTTTGAGAAAATTATGACTGGTAAGAGTGGTCTGGATACTGAGGGGAAACGAAGCTTCAATAAGAACTTGAAAACAGGACATATAATGATTTAATAAGATGACTTTTATAAATACAATGGAAATAAGCTGATTAAAACATGTTATATGTTGATGCTATTATTATATGCATAAATACTAAAAATGTTTATATTCAACTTGGTTTGTACTGAAAATATTAAGAATTATATTTGTTTAACGTAGACAAAAGGAGCATATTACAGGAAGAAGAGAGGATCAAGAAATATATTACCAACATATTGATTAATTGTAGAAATTAATTATCATTGATTGTTTTAAATATATGAACCCAGACAACACACTGTTCACAAAGCACTAAAGATTGTTATTGTAAAAAATTAATAAAATATATTTAAAATAAAAAAGAAAGAATATGTATGGAATGGATGCACATCCCCAATTTTGTCACCCAATATTCTTCTTCAAATATGGACACTGCAAGCAGCCATTCATTCGTTTGTTTTATAAACAGGAAATTAGCATGAAGACATCATATAGAAAAATTAACAATGTTAAACAGGAAAGAATCAGATGGTATTTTGTAGTGTTGTTGTAAAAGATATTCTTCATGATAAGAAAGTCTGGAATGGGGGAATATTTTCTACTTATAAGAAATGCTTTTATTATTCAAATAATTTGCTTTCTTTGCAATCACCAAAACTGATTCTTATATATACCTTCAAGCTGTTAAAGAACCATTTGTCATATAGGAAGGAATAAAATGTCTTTCCAAGCATGATTTCCACAGATTCCTTTTTTGATTTATCAAGAACAGAGCACATTTCTTTAAAAAAAAAAAAGATTTCATAGAGCCATACAGCAGAATAAAATTTCAAAACTGTCTTTGCCACAATACAATATCCAGCAGATCAACCCGGTGTAACTCAATAACATATTGAGGGTCATAGGCTATTTTAGATTTAAGGCTCAGCATCTGCATTTTCTGGTGTAAGTCTCACCCATTTACAACATTAATCCAAAAAGATCCGGAAGAGTACAACCCTCCCCCCATTGCTTCAATAATAAATGAAATACATTTGAACTTTAATGAAACCAAAGTGTACCATCCATTGGTCATAAAAAATCCATAAAAATTCCCAAGTTTACAATCCAAACTTGATAGGTTTCCATCCATTGCTTCTTGTTCTACCTCCAGGTGCTTTAGACAATAAGTTGACCCTCTCTTCTTTGCAGCAGCCCCTTAGATATTGGAACACTGCTATCATGTCACCCCTAATCCTTCTTTTCATTAAACCAGACATACCCAGTTCCTTCATGTTTTAGCCTCCAGTCCCCTAATCATCTTTGTTACTCTTTGCACTCTTTCTAAAGTCTCAATGGTTTTTTTTATATTGAGGCAATCAAAATTTAATGCAGTATTCCAAGTGTGGTCTTACAAAAGCATTGTTATGGCTGGTTCAAACAAATTGCTGATCCAGTTGATCTCCCAAGTACTGCAGAAACTTTCAGTGAGCAGCAAAAAAGAAGAGAGGACAAAATATTCTTTAAGTTGGAGAATAATAGAGGTTCCCTCCCCTAACACATCCATAAAATTCACAGGACTGCAACATTTCCCTAAGAATAATGTAGAAGGAAATGTAGAAGTCACTTAAAGTAAAACATTAAGGGTTGTTTTTTTTTAGGTTGTAAAGAATGTCAAGAGATGTAAATAAAGAAAATACAATAAATATTATTGGTGGGTGGGAATGGTGAGCTACATTTCTAAATAAGGAGATGCTGAAGTAGAATCAGGAGATTATCATACATAGCAGCAGCAACATTTAAAACAATCTACTATCACTTTCCACTCATAATAGTACTTCAAGTAATTAATAGGAAGCCAAGCAGCAAGCAAGCAAGCTCTTTCATAATCAGAAAGAAGGAAAACTACTCAGTGACCCAGCTGTGATTCTGTGCTTTAATAAAATCTCTTAATGTTTGCTCAAGAGTGATTGTGCCAATGCACATCAGAGGCACAGTGTGTTGTCAGCTGTTGCTGTCATTTTCTCTTTTGACCGGTGTTACATTGTCCTTGACCAAGAATATTCTACTAGCTGGAAACAAATTTCTGATGTCTCCTGATGCAAATAGTTCTTTTTTTTCCCCTCCATATATTTTTTCTGCTTGTCTTCCTTCCTTTCCTTTCCCACACAGTTTCAAAAGAAAACAGGTAGTCATTTGACTCATACATTGTCCCAAAGTGTTCTAAAACAGATATGCCACAATGTTCACCAGGGCAAAAGCAGAGTATATTTTAAAACCTCAAAGCCCTTGAAAGCTCTTGAAGCATGTCTAAAATTTGCCAGTGGCATCCATCCATCCATCCATCCATCTGCTAAAATATGAGAGAAAGCTATCACATGAATGAAATAAATACAGTAGATGGGAAGTAATTTTAATCACATTTTAAGTAATTAATTTATATTTAGTTAATTTAATGAGATTTTAATTCTGATTCAATTTGAATTAAATACAATCAAATAAACATGTCACAGCATTTGCTTTCTTTGCTTTTGTCCTAGTCTCTTCCCTGCTTTTACCTGATCTTGTTTCCTTCTTGAAATGTAGCCTTCAGCATTATTATTAAAAGATGAATACACTCTTGGTTCTTGATTAAGGCCAAACAAGCTCCTCAGAAAGTCTGAGTTTCTAATTTTGAAACTTCAAAAGGGGAAAGAGACATTCCCTGTAGGTATTAAATTCAGCACAAGAAAATTGGTCCTGTCAACTTAAAGATCAGTTGGCATGAGGTATTGCTAAAAATTAACAGTCCCATTTTGAATTCATTCAAGGGTGGATATGTTTAATACCAAACATTTCAACGTCTATTATGAATGTGAAATGTTTACTTCAATGTTAGCAATGCTAAATTTGTGGTGCCTCATGGCTGATTTGACTTTTAGGAGGGTTTAGATTCTCATTTCTGTGGCTTGGTAGTTTCAGAATAGATCAAATGATCTTTTAGCAAATGTTGTGACATGTTCTCTGTCATGAAAAATGCATTGAAAAATTGATTTTTTTAGATTTGTTTCACTTCAACAGTTATTTTCTTATAAGCATGAAAACTCTGCATGGGTATGCAGAAAGAAGATGATCAAAAGTCAAAAAATCAAGATGATGCTACAATTGTGCAAACAACGCTCCACCTGTAGATAGATACATAGATGGACAGACAGATAGATGATAGATGATAGATAGATAGATAGATAGATAGATAGATAGATAGATAGATAGATAGATAGATAGAACCTGACATATTTAAAAATAGGTGGAGCTTTGTTTCCATCATCCTAGCCAGTATCTTACTTTTAAGTATACCTAATCAATACCCTAGTACTTTAGTCTGATATACATCCTGAGATACATTTATTCAACACACTGTTTTTGAGGAAATAAAATTCACATAAAATTCTCTAACAATTAGGAATAGTATTAATCTAATATATTCACTATTTAATCAATAGAGACCAAACACTTTTAATATCAGTTAAAATTCACACATGTAAATACACTTTATTTTATACCTACAAAAATATAAATTATGCTGTTTATTTTGTTGTGGAAAGATCTGAATTTTCCTTATTTTATGACTTCCCAATATAGCAATAGCACTTAGACTTATATACCACTTCATAGTGCTTTACAGCCCTTTCTAAGCAGTTTACAGAGTCAGCATATTGACCCCAACAATCTGGGTCCCCATTTTACCAACCTTGGAAGGATGGAAGGCTGAGTCAACCTTGAGCCAATGAAAATCACGTTACTGGCAGTCAGCAGCAATACTGCATTCTAACCACTGCACCACTGGCTCTTAAGATGGCAAGATCCAACTTGGTAAACCACCCAGACATTTAGGAGCTAAATTTTGCAGTAGTTTGTAGCATTCCATCAGCAATTTTCATAGATACTGATTTTGCTATTGCTAATTGTTCCTGATTCAATATACCATCTGTCTGCTCTGCTGCATGCTGAGATTATTACATAGCATTTGCCCATCTATAACACATTTAGCTAGCTTTGTTGAATTGTCTTGGCTATTGTCAACTCCTCATTCAAAGCCTAGAATTAGATTGTTATTGTGCAGGATCAAGCTATTTCTCACTGTGTCAGCCTATTGCTCATCAATTTGTCATTAAATTGCTCATCAATTTGTCATCAAATAGCTATTTCATGTCTTGCCAGGTTATTGCTTTTCGGTACCGCTTTCAATAAACATTTGGCTAACTAATACTAGGCCAATATCCATATATATAAAAAAATGTGAAATGGGAAGCAGAGTTGTTTAGCATAAACAACTTGATGTCTTCCAGATATTTTGGATGACAACTCCATATTTCCTTGCTATTGGCCATGCTTGTTGAGGCCACTAGGAAATATGTTTCCAAATATCTAAAGACAACCTAGGTATATACATCTTGTGTACTCATTAGATAAAAGAGAATGAATCCCAAATGGCCAAATGCATTATAGGAATTCTGTTGTTTTTTTTTAAAGATTTCTCTGAACTTGTAGATTTGTTCATAGCTAAACTAAGTAAATGTCTGTCTATATGTCAGATTTAAGAAAAGTAAGAATGTAACTTTTGGAATAATATGTTTATTTTAGATATCATAATTATTATGTAATGAAATGAGGGAAATTAGGGTTACCTGAAGTGTAAACAATATGGTCATTTAAGGCTAATTGGAATATGGTAATTGGAATTATGTAAAGCTTAAAAACAGGACATGGATCTATATAAGTAAAATGTTATTGATAAATGTATTGATTGATTGAGCTCTATTTAGAAATGTATTAACTTTAATATATTATATTAATTAAGGGAAATAGAGAGGGAACCTTTAAGGAATTAACCTGAGGAATATATCTATGACTTTCTTATTGGATTATTGATTACCCCATAACCATGTTGTTTCCTAAGCACTTGGATGTAAAAACTGAAAAATTAATAAAACTTGTTTTTTTAAAAAAGAAGGATTTGATAGGTGGACAAAAATGCCAAATCCAGCCTAAACATCTGGCTGATGTGTCGCCAAACATAAAAACTCTAGATAAAGAGTATGTTTATCTCACCGAGGTAGAATATTTTATATAATTCTTAAAATAATATTCTGTAGAATAGAGTAAATTTCAAAAGCGAACATTTTGATAACACAGTTGTTGAGTATAGGCTTGTGTAGCAACTAAGATGGGGTCATCAATCCATGACTCTTTTTCTTTCCCCATTTCTTGTACTCAGCAGTCTAAAATTGTACTGCTAGAATTGATCCCTGGATCATTAGTATTACATGTATGACATATGACATAAACATTGTCCAAACAAACAACAAGCACCTCAACTACTCCATTTCTGTTTAAACATTTTCTGGAATAAAAATTTAAAAGCATTTAGTCCATTTAGTCTGTTCTTCTTTCTAGTGGTATACTGCTGAATTCCTTACATGCTTATTGTGAAACTAAAAATGTTGGTATCACCAATAATGGAGGCATGATCTGTGCAAGCAATCCATCACATCTATGTCAGAGCAAATGGATCGATCTTCTGAAAACCATCTATATTTTTTATTGCAGGGTTTAAGAAAGATTACACAGCATCCCATAGAACATCAAAACTTCAAAAACAAATCAATGTGTGAAGCACTTCCCAAGGTCTGACTTTGGGTTTTATTGTAACTCCAATGGAAGTGATGTTGTAAAACACTATGCTTTGTTGCTTCCCCCTACAACATTTTTATCTTTGATATGTTGCACCCTTCAAAACAATAGAGAGCATATTGAATCCCTGGTCCCAGTCTTCTTTTTGCACTACATAGTCCAGTTCTACTGCCATCCCAGCATGGTTAAAAGAGAACTTGCACTCACAAAACATTTTGGGGACTTAATTTTAAAACAGTAATTTGTTTTACTCTCTCAATTATCTGATTTAAATGGAGAGCATGCATAGGATAAGAGATAATAAATATGCAAGTATCATACTTACTTACATATATGAGCCCCTTGCATGATACACCTCAGTCAATAAGAACAAAAGGCACTGTTAAGAATATCCAGCATGTTCAAAACTGGAGGAAGAAGCATTTCTGAAGTCATCTCTATTCTGGAATCCTTTTGTCATGGATCTAGTAAAACCTGAACACACATTTTATGAAATCCAAGATTTTCATGAAATTTAACTCATACAAACATCCTAGTTAAGCAAAATGGGTTGCTTCTGAGAATTTCATTTTTTTTCGTATGAGACAGTTGTCTCGTATTTTTTTTATTTCCTACATCTTCATTTCTTCTTCCTTTTTCAACTCATCATAACTTCCAAAAGTTAGTCTGTCTTAACTGAATGTTTTTACTTATTATCACTTGTAAAGCTTGGTCTTCTTGCATCAAGCCTAGATGTTATTGGGGCTTGGTTTCCGAAGGAAATGCTTGATGACGCATGCTTAATTAATGAGATTTCTGTCTTGTAACATACCATCTATGGGATAAAAGCATTGTGAACCTTCCATATTTTTATTAAAATGTTTTATTCAGAGTAAAGATAAGTATAGCATTTAGCATTTCCTCCCAATTTTTTTTATATTATTTAGTTTCCAATTCTTTTACTTGATTGATCATCTTAAGCTTGTCGGTGACAACAGCAGCTAAAGAAATGTGGCCTGTTGGGTTAAGGAAAGCTTTTTACAAGCCTGCCATTTGCCAAAAAACAATGACATGTTTTCAGTGGCAGTTCAAATGAACCCACAAAGTATATATCCCAAGATTCATCTCAATTCACTCTTCTGATATACTTCAATCACTTATCTCTGTAGAATTATTTATCTTCTTGATAAATTGAGTAATTTGACAATATGATTTAAAAACTCTATGGAATACTTCCTTTGATCTATTCTTGCTATTATTTAGGATCTAAGCCTAAGAATTATCCATAAGTGGGATGATATGTGTTTGTGTGTATGTGTGTGCGTTTAGGCATATGATTTAGAATGTGCATATACAAAAAGCTTTGTTTTAAAAAGTTAGAAGAATAAAAGTTAAGTGTGGATAAAAGTGACATATTTGTGACATAGATAAAGCCAGAGTGAAAGAAATTATATGAGAGAAAGTATTTGTTACTAAGAGACCAATCCTTATAATTGTTAGGGAGGAAAAAAACCTAGTTCTGGTTTTGCATCCCCATGCCTTTTTCTTTCTATTTTACCTATGGGGAACAAAACTGTACAATCTGTATCAGTAGTTTGAAGAAAGTTTGAAGAAATGGAATTGCAGGAAGGAATGCAGTGAAGAAATAATTAGATTGAAAGAAATTGATAAGATATTTTCTTGCCTTATGCCTGCTTCCTAGGTCCTACAGACCAAGTTTTCCTCCTTGACATTTCCAGCTTCAGCATTCCAATCTCTAACCATAAGCAACACCTCTTGTTTGCATTTTTTCATCAATTTCAAATTAAACATGGCTATAAAGTTAATCAACTTCGTTTTCTGCATCAGTGGTAGGAGCATAAATTTGGATAATGTTCATATTAAAGGGCTATCAATGAATTCTAATGACTATTATTCGATCATTGATTACCTTGTACTCAAGACTGTATTTGCTATATCAGTGGTTCTCAACCTTTTTAATGCCGCGACCCCCCAACCGGTCGTAAGTCGAGGACTAAACCGGTCGTAAGTCAAGGACTAAACCGGTCATAAGTCGAGGACTAAACCGGTCGTAAGTCGAGGACTACCCAACCAGTTGTAAGTCGAGGACTTTCCCTGCCCAGGAGCGCCATGCATGTGTGGTTCTACCCCCTGCGCCAGCCGAGGCGTAGCTGGCAAGCGGCAGAGACGGAGTAGGCCGACCACCAGCTGGCCCAGCTCAAGGGAGGTAAGGCACCCACCGGAAAAGGGAAAAAAAATGGCGGACAGCCTTGCTTGGCAACCCCCGTGAAATGGTCGATCGACCCCAAATGGGGTCGCGACCCATAGGTTGAGAACCGCTGTGCTATATAGTCATCTCACTATGAAAACTATACATTGTTCCTTCTTCATTATTTGTATCTTAACTAGTAAACCAGTCAATTTTAATTTTCTAATTTTAAAAACATGAATTTATATTCAATTCATTTAATCTGTCAATGTATATAACTTTTCCATGTTTACACTTTATACGTTCCATGTTCCTACTTGTACTTGTCTCTCACTAACTTCAGATTTTCTTTCCTTGCATGGCAGCATCAGTACTAGACATTCATGTTGGGTTTAGGGGGCAGCTAGCATGATCTCTATGTCTTCTGTGATTATATCCCAGGATTCTTCATTTATGTCCCGAGGAACCTCTCCACCATGGATATTATGTGACATTCAAGCGATTACTTCACTGTGTATATTTAACTTAGTTGCAGTCAGACAAGTTAAGTGAAATATTGTGGCAAAAGCTTCATGATAGAAAAGTGTTTCCATCCTGCAGATAAATTAAGAAGAACTTCCAATTGTCTACAGCATCAAGAAAGTATATGTTATTATTCAAGTATTTAGTCTTCAGCTTTACATAAAATTTGGAAACACTATTTTAATAAATTTGATTTAATTTTCATTAATTGTTGGACCTATATTTGATTCTATTCATTAGAAGAAAATATTTATCAGGTGTAATTCCAATATGCCACCATTAGGTAAAATCATCATGTAGCTTCAGGTCAACAATTTATCCTTTTTACCAGCCCTGTGTGGCTATGGCCAGAAGTATGTATTTGTATTCCTTCCCAATGGCCTCTGACAATCTATTTTTTAAAAAAAAAAAAATCTACTTTTGTTTTTCTGCAGTGATACAATTCATTTTGGATACTAATTATATTGTATAGGCTTTGGTTTTTACTTTATTTTACTCAACAGATATCATAAAATAAAGGAAGTACATGTGCTTTATACTTGCACAATAGAGCTTTTGAATTATCATTTAGTTGCATTTAAGAGTGGTAGAAATGAAATTCTGGGTAATCATTGTTTAAACATCATTTAGAATTTCTTGCTTTGCTTTACTGTTGTACATGACAATAAATTAAAAAAGAATAATTTGTGAAAATGCAAGGAGTAGAATTATTTCCTTCAATATTGAAATGGATAGAAAAAAATATTGCTTAAAACCTGTCAAATTTGTGCTCTTTAATATTATCTTGATTTAAAAAAACCTTGTTCTTTATTTAACAATAGAAGTTTTACTCTTTGTGTTCTGATTAGACGTCAACATAGAAACTTATATTCAGACACCATAAATAACTGTTTAATATCTAGTCTGAAAAAAATCTTCACCTTACTATGCAAGTAAATTGATATATAAAGTAAAACTTCCATATAAAAATTCTTTACTTTAGGGAGGAATAATATTCTTAATTTATGCAAAGTATGATAAGCAGACCCCACTACAGATTTTAATTGACTTTAATTAAGGCTTTCTGTCTGCTTTCTATGTTTTTCAAGTTGACATTTCATCTCTTCTTTCTATATCATATTTATGGTTTTTGCTTCTGCATTTGTGATTATTACTATTTTGCAAACAATGTCCTCCCATTTATGGCTATTTTTAAAATATTTCCTTATACAAGTTTTTTTTAATTATAAGTATAAAGAAGTGAAAATCAATGTTCTACCTTGAAAAACTGTTCGGTGTTTGTTAAAATGGGAACCATTTCACTTGTTTCACTTCTCTCCGGCCATGTTCTATCTTTATTTTATTTATTTTTTACTCATCTTGCCTGCTTTTGTTTCTAAGGAATGGTAAGTTTTCATTTTCCCCTTCCTTGATGTTTTTCAAGTTTTGCATTTAAAATAGTAATTGAGAACAAATTCATTACTAAAATTGATGGTGGCGATGGAAATCTACTCTCTTCCAAGGCACTAAGGAACTAATCTCTGATAATTCTACTAGTTTCATAACTTCCTATTCTATGCAACTAGAACCTTGCACTCAGCCGTAAGAGAATTCAAAGGGTTCCTCTGAGGACCACTATTCAATCACAATCCAGTAACAATAGTGCTATTGTTAGGAAATCATGATTGCTGTGATTATTTGTTTGTTTTCAGTAGTTGAATCCATATTTTGTAAAGAGTTTTTTTGTTGTTTGTTTACTTCATCATGAGGAATCAGAAGAAATACTTTTTATATAGTCCTCTGTAGATACTATGTTGAATTCAGTTGACATAACTTAGGGGGTTCTTATTTATTCATAAATAACAATTCAGTGGATTTCAGAATCTATGCTCTCAAATGACCATGACTAGAAACAGCCTAATGGTTTTTTATATGCTAAAAATAGACTTTATGAGATAGAGATAGAATGCTAGATTCATTTTCCCATGGGAAGCAGAGAAAATAATCACATCATCTCCTTTCACTTCTTAAAGAACATAACTCAGAACTGGTAAGTTAAAGTATTCTCACTAATAGAAAAAGAGAATTTTGATTATCTACTGATTAACTTTACAATAATGGTCATCCCAATAAATTTCTTGACTAACAATTGAAGTAATTAAATGCCAGGAATATATCACATATGTGGTTTCTTATTAACAGTGCTGGACTATTTCATTGATTTCATTTATTGAAAGCACTTAATTGTACTCAATACAGCAACACTTGGGGGGGGGGGAATCTGGAGCTTTGTAACTTATGCACCATGTATTTTAGCAATGAAGATTATCATGCAATTTTCTTTAAATCCTGAACTGCATTCTAATAAATATTCAAGCATCACCAAAATTAATGAGGGATAAACAGGACTCTTGCTTGATGGATTTTATTTTCAGGTAAAAATGATTCTATTGTGCAATTTAAATCCAATCTAGGATTATTTAAATTTGCATTCAGAGCATTTATTGCTTCATTCTTTTCAGAAATTATCTCCTACAAATGATCATGCTGACATAAAGATATGAAAACCAAAGAAGATGTCATTTGACTGGGTATACTGAGCATTGTGTAAGTACAGTGTATAATTTATTTGCTTCGTAGAGGTTATTTCCATATGGATGATGTTTATGAATGGTTTTTATCAGAAGAGATATTCATCTCTCTGCAGTCCCACTATACAGGATTTATCTGAAGGAAGTTCTAAAAGGAACAAGGCACTCTTCAAACTTGTAGGCTTCAAAACGGTTTGGGAAAAAGCTAGGTCATTGTGATACATTGTGAGAATACTTAACAAAAAAATTCTTTTAGTTCATAATTAAAATATCTGTCTTCAGAGAAAAGAAATTAATTACTGACAAATCCCCAAAAAGAATATTTCTGCTTCTATCAAAATGTTCTTAAAACTCCTTAAATAATTGAATATATTGGTACAATTGCAAGCTAATAAAACAAACATTTTCTTGGGTATTATTTTATTTGTGCATATAATGATTGTATATGGTTATAATTATCAGTCAATTATCTTCAAAACATGTTAGCATAAGGTACCAATTTCCAGTTGATATTCTTGACATGAACGGAATGGAAGACAAGGATTTAGTAGGATAATGAATCTCAGGGAAGCTCAGTATTTTAGTTTTAGGAAAACTTAATGAGGATGACAGTTTATATATTTAATTCTAGGGAATGCAAGTATTATCTATATTATATATGGATTTGTAGCCTGTTTTAAATTATTTAATAAAAGTTCACTTGATTATTTAAATATTAAGAAAATGATTGTGCTATTTTGAATCTTTCCAACTAGCTGCATTGCAATAGAAAGATATAAAACAAAATAATTTCTAAAGAAAGATGTTATGGTAAGATCAAAAGCAGTCAATCCTTTAGATATAAACAAATAATGCTTTAATTTTTAAGGAAAAAGGGGGAGAAAAAAGAACCTCTGCAAGAAAAATTGTAGATAGCAGGACCTGCTTTAGATGAGTTGGAAAGTATCTAGGATAATCTTTTCTAATTTGGATCCTACCTGCCATTTTAGATTATAATTGTCATCAGCCAATTAGTGAACCAGCTCAGCAACAAAGTTCTTGGCTATATTAGACAGAGTTGGTAGAAAAAGTAGCTTGGGAAGAGACCATATTATATATCTATATCATTCAGTGTAACTTTGTCCTGAAGATTTCACACTGGACACACTGAAAGAGGATGCAATGTTTGTAAGCTGCCCAGAGTGACCTCTAGGCAAGATGGTTGGAAAACAAATCTAATAAATAAATAAAGAGGAGAGGTTGGCCTTGTAGATATTGAAAAACCACCAGATTTATTATAGCATAATTTTGATGCTATAATTAGCATTTATTATGTGATTTCCATAAAGGTTATTCACTCTTCTAAGTATTCAAAGAACAGATGTGCACAAGCATAAGATTAGACCTGGTTTGTTCCAGTCAGTTTTCATAAGACCAGGTTGACAAGGTTTTATATAGTATGCAAATTTGTGCTTATCATACTGAGAATATATTTCATACAATCAAAGTTAAAAAGTCTCTCCACTAGTCCTTGATCCAACAGGAAACTATACTGGCATAACTAAACACTAACACTCTCTCCTTAAATATATCTACCTATTCCATGAGGTCCATCAGGAGAGGCCTGTTCAAGTCCTGTCTGTTACTGTTGTTCCATCTGATGAGACCTAATTACACTGTATGTATGATGCTGATCCATTGTCCTGTGATTTTATTTATATTTGTGTTCTATTGATTTTTCACTTTTTGTTTGTTTTAATTAGTGGTTGTACATCACTCAGAAACACATTTGAGGGATGAGTGGCAATATAGATCTGATGAGAGAGAGAGACACCGAAAGAATTTTTGACCCAGTTGTGAACTCCATCCCATCAGGGCATTAGGCTTGCAAATGGTGCTGTTATTTTTTATGTGTACAGAGTGTTGTAAGGATTGAAATGCACACTGATGAGGAAAGAGGTCAAAATTAATTAAAGTTGGAAAAATAAGTAATTCATTACTGCCTTCCTTAAAGAACTCCTACTTATCCTAAGTTAAGTTTCCTATTAACTGGAATCTTATTATTGTTTTGAGTTTATTAAACTTGAAATACAAAGTATCCAGATTAGACTTAGTTAAAATTAAGAAGTATTATATTATATAGTCACTATCTTCGATATTCCTGTTACTTGGATTACCTTGATTGTCTTGCCTCTTAATACCAAGGTAGCCAGAATTGGCATATTTAACATGTAATGAGCACAGTTCATCTCAGTGTGGTTATACCTTTGAAGCCCCTTATTTTAAACACCAAAGTGTATTTGCCGTGATAGCCACAATGCATTGACTTTCATCTAATCCACTATTTATACAGTCATTTCATTTTATTATCTTGATGATGGGAAAAGCTAAGATCCATAAAACATGTTATGTTTTATTATGTGTATGACAGGAAGAGACATAATCCATAAAACACGTTTTATTTAATTTTTGTACCTCTTGAAAGTCGTGTGGCACTAGGCACTCTGTATGTTTATGCATTTTGTCTTACAGGCCACTTCTAATTAAAAGACAGCAAACGCCACCCTTGAGCATTGTGAACTATTTACCATTTTAAAGAAACAAATAAAATGCAGCAAAGAAATGTACACTGATATGATTTAGAGACATGGACAAACCTTTGTTTATTGAGTCTCCAAGTTCTATGCAAAGCAACCATTTAGCTGGGTAATAGAAATTATGTTGCAATCAATATGCTTCAGTCTGGGTTTCTTTCATATGCAGAGACCATAATAATACATCAAGAAAATCATACTATTAAAAAAAACTTTTGCAATAAAAAGCATTTTTTATTCCAAACACATATTTTAGGCAGGAGTAATTATATGTTCTTTTGCTTCTAACAGATATATTTATGCTTGCTTTTTGGAAACCTAAGTATTTTGGGGGCATGTCTACGCTAACAAGTAGCGATTTTCTCCATTGTGGGAAGGTGTAATCAGTTCTACTTCACACACATATTGAATTTGACTTAATGTTTGATAGCGCCTCTCTATTATTCATTAACCCAAGCTATCTTTTTCAGGATTCTCTGTGAACTGAAGAAAGATGTGACTGTTTTAAGGGTCACATGCACTTTAATGAGTTAAAATAGAATTGTATTTTAATTATTTAATAATTATAATTATACTGCAATATAATAATATAATAATTTCCATAATAGATAGTGAGTTTGGGTTATTGATCTGTGGGAAAGGTATTTTGGGGTATTGTTTATAATTTTTATGTTTATACTGTTATACCTTATCCAGAGTCATGTGACTAAGAGTGTATAAAAATCCTATAAATAAAGAAGTAATTATATAAATAAAAAGTTAAAAATTAAAGTCTTCATGGGGAATTTGTTTTCTATATTTTTTTATTTTATTCAGAACAAAGTTAAAATACAAAATACAAAACTAAATAAAAATCCTAGAAGACATGAAGGAAAAAACACAAAACACAGAACATTAAAAAAGTGCATCAAAAAAACAAACATATTATACACATTATCCCCTCTAGCTAAATACTGATTAATATATTACTACAACATTAATTTCCACACCTTGCAAAACAGGCCTTTCCAAAAAATTTAAACTACTAAATATATTAACAGTTTGTTGATCTATCTTCTATATGTCATATTAATGACAAAGGAGTTAACAGGAAAAAACAATAATAGTAAAACAGAACCAAATTAAAGTTTCTGATAACAAACTGTTATTGTAATCCACTCATAGAAAATTTACAATGGCATCTTAACTATCCCAGATCATTCCAAAAGTTACAAATAGATCGTACTGGGTCAAATATCCATGTTTCTTTCTTAATATCCTCTCTTGTCAATTGTTGTTTAATTAAATGTAGTAAATTCAGTCTCCAGAAAAGGTCTACCTTCAAGTCAGAGTGCAAACAGAAGTAGTTACTAGTTAACTGTGATAAATCTATCCAGTTTCTCTCCATCTTAATAGAGGAAAAGAATTCCTTCCTAGAGAAAAGGAAATTGACTCCCTCCCTTCTAGCTGAAGTTCTAATGTTGGAGAAGCATACTAACTTAAATTTTGGAACAACAAATGAAATCCACTTGCTGGTTCTTCAGCTGTGAGACTATCTCTTTGATCTGGAACTGGATCAAAGTCCTTTTGTTTATCTTTATCCAAAGGTAAAGCTTCATATTATGCCATTCTTTGAACAAATATTGGAATAGAATAGAGTTGGAAGGGACCTTGGAGGTCTTCTAGTCCGGTCTCCCTCTCAAGCAGGAGAACCTATACCATCTCAGACAAGTGACTGACCAGTCTCTTCTTAAAAACCTCCAGTGATGAAGCACCCACAATTTCTGAGGGCAAGCTGTTCCTGTCAAGCTCTCCCGGGCTCAACACACGAAAAGTGAGAGCCAGCACAGAGGCTAAAGCGATTGCTCCCAGCGCAACCTTTGTATTGCAAAGAGCCTCATTGCTGCAGGTCTCTGCTAACATCAACATTGATCTTGAATTAAACCGTTGCTACCCAAGTAGAAGTTGTCCTCGTGTCCTTCGTAACTCACGGTTCCGGTAAGGATCATTAATAGTTCCACTGGTTAATTGTTTTCACTGTTAGGAACTTTCTCCCTAATTCCAGGT
Source organism: Protobothrops mucrosquamatus (assembly GCF_001527695.2). Taxonomy (NCBI): domain Eukaryota; kingdom Metazoa; phylum Chordata; class Lepidosauria; order Squamata; family Viperidae; genus Protobothrops; species Protobothrops mucrosquamatus. The sequence goes on from NW_015386707.1 coordinate 515,455, forward strand.
TGCTTCTCTCTTGGATCAGTTTCCAACCATTGTTTCTAATCCTGCTCTCTGGTGCTTTGGAGAATGATTTGAACCCCCCTCTTCTTTGTGGCAGCCCCTCAAATACTGGAATACTGCTATCATGTCACCCCTATTTCTTCTTTTCTTAAGAGTAGCCAAACCCAAGTCCTGCAGCAATTCTTCATGTTTTAGTCTCCAGGCCTTGGATCATTTTAGTGGCTCTTCTCTGAACTTTTTCCAAGGTCCAAACATCTAAAATTGGTTGCAGTATTCCAGATGTGGTCTCACTAGGGTTTTATAAAGCAGTACTAATACTTCATGTGATCTTGATTCTATGCCAGGATTGTATTAGCTTTTTTGGCTGCTGCTGCACATTGCTGGCTCATAGTCAAGTGATCATCCACTAGGACTCTAAGGTCCCTGTCACAGTTACTGTTTTTGAGCCAGGTCTCACCTAATCTGTACTTATATCTTTGATTTTTCCTGCCTAAATTAAAACATTAAAACTCATTTTGTTGGATAGAGCCCATTGTTCCAGTTTGTCAAGATCTTTTTGAATCCCGAGCTTGTCTTCTGGGGTGTTAGCTATTCCTGTCAGTTTAGTGTCACCTGGAAATTTGATGAGTTCCCCTTCTTAAAGTTTGATCAAGTTTTTGTAAGAGAAATTCAGCTAAAAGCTGTATATTTCCCCACCTTTCTTTCTTAGATTTCAGGTACTTTATAACCATTTTAATCAGTGGACCTTAATCAAGGAACAAAAACAGATAGATAGATAGATAGATAGATAGATAGATAGATAGATAGATAGATAGATAGATAGATAGATAGATAGATAGATAGATNCGTTCACCAACTTTTAAAGCAAAAAGCAAAATAAAACAATAAGGTCAAAAAGTTAAAGTTAAAATTCTGGCATGCTTAGAAAACAAAACTGCTTGATAGGAAGGTGGATATGCCCAGTGACAAAAGTCAATTGCTTCCAGAAGGAATTGGAATCTTCAAGACCCCCATTCCCCACTGGGTCCACAATTGTCCAAAAGTCATCTTGGATCACTTCTAAGTACTCCCATTCAAAACCAGGGAGCAGAACTGCCAAAGAACCAGCTTTAGCAGTGAAATTAGCAGATCGTAGATAACAGAAAAAAGAGACTATTAGTGTGCAACAGCCATTTTGAAAGGGGAGCTTTCTGCGGATTTCCCCCCCCCCCCCATAAAGTAACATGGATAGCTTGGGGAGTGCCAAGCTCTAGAAAATAATTTGTAATAGCATAGAGCAGCAACAAGAGTTATAAGTTCAACTCAAAAGGACTATTTTTTTAAAAAAAATGAAAATCAAAGGCATTCTGAAAATGAGATAGAAGGGGAACATCAGCAATTTTTAGAAAAAAATAAAGCTAAGTTTTGCTATAATATTAATTTCTCTCTGTGGGTGGGTGTGCATACACACATACAATATGCATATTATATTAGGCTAAGTTAGTTTCCAGAAATTTCTTTTTACTTTTCTAAAGTTTTGAGAACTTTATTATGTCTAACCAAAACATTAGAACTTTAAAACACCAGGAGTTTATTCATAGCAAAACTATAGAGCTGCAGGATAAATTTTAAGTGACTATAACATAGATGAGGTAGTACCAAATATTTTTTTTCTCCTATTGTGCTCTGCTGATTTGTAACGATTAATTTGTTCTGTTGCTTGCAAATAAATATTCATGTTCAAGTGAAGGTTGATTTGTGGATCTTGCCAGAAAAGAGTTCAAGAGTTCAGTTATTTCTGTGGCACCGTTCTTCTGATATGTGAAGTAGGCACATGTTCAGGTCAAGTCCCTCTATTTTCTATTTGCTGGAAACAATGATGTCATCCACTCTTTGTGGAATATCTACTTACAAATTGAGTAGGCTGCTTAAGATTTTAGTTGATGTAATCCAGTTAGTAGAAGTTCATTGGCCAGGGGTATTAATATATTTTAGAGGGGACAAAACTGCCAGATAGCATCAGCCTTGTCCCTTTTTTCAAGACAAGAACCCAAAGGATTGTTTGCCTTCAGCTGAAGTTTCAGTCAGAGCTTAGACCAAAGTGTCTTTTGAAACTGTTCCATGTAGAGTTGGCACATATGCTTCTAACCAGAAAAATAAAGCAGCACAAAGTGAGGCAGCCCATGAGCTCTGCTTCCGTATTTGTAATCTGGGTATTGAAGGTCACATAGGATGTACTTTGTAATAGTTGAAACATGGTTTTTGTAGTACTGTTGCACTAGCTAACTAACATGTGTTTTCTTGTATTTTAAATTTGCTTTTATATTGTATTGCTACTAATTTCCCATAAGCCTTAATCTTCAAGAAAAACCTCTCTTTCAGAAACCAGGACTGGCAGGAGATCATTGTAGATAACAGTTTTGTTTTTAGCTTTTCTGAGGTCTCCATGAACCCTTACCTATGTGGACATTTTTCCTTTGCAATTTTTTCCCCTTTTATTCAGAATACAATGCTCTTTTCTATGGCTATGATCACATATTATTGGATGCTTTCAGTGATGCAGATGACTATTTCTAAACCAATCAATTTTAGCTTTGAAGTTCTTTGTTGTGCTAACTCTAAAAATAAATGTAATCCATTTCTCCAGGTTTCCGCTTTTCATAGAGAGACTCCACTTTATTAGAGTACCCTAATAAATTGCTTTTAAATGATCTTCCAACTTGGTTGTCTATTGGAAAAGTAAACTGAGGCAGAACCAGAGACAGCCAGATTTCTCCAACAGTGTTGAGGAGAAACATGTCCTGGTATGAAGCAACTCATTGAAGCATAGAAGAACTGTAGTTATAAGAAGTGGCACAGTGTCAATCTTTTCTTCAGAAGGATCCAAAGGGGGATTTAATATTCTTTCTGAATTTATTCCTATTACATATGTATGTAACAAGTAGATGCAGGTCTGCAAAAATGTGCTTATCAGCATTTTACAAACAACTGTGATAAAGGGACCCATTAATTTAAATTTTGCTTCTATTTTCAATGTGTTACATTACTGTTAATGTAGAGGTGAGTGGTTTTTATTCTACACATCACTAAACAGTTGAGGGCAACTATTTGAAATATTTCAGATAAAGATTTCTTTGAGGTAATAGTAATTTCCTGGTTTGCTCAGTTGCAAATTTCCACCAAGGTCTTACTATTCTGATTAAGATAGCTGTCCTGTCTTGATATCATGCAGTGAAATGTTTGTAATTTTCTTTCTAGCTCATCAAGGAAGTGGCCCTGTGATGCAGGAAATTTTAAGATATATGTATTTTTTCAATTCCTTTTCATTTTTCATACTTAGAAATTTGAATATAGAAATTCAGAAAAATATATTTGCACTGTATTGTATATTCAATTCAGTTGTTTTCAGATTGCTAGCTTCCTGATCATTTAACAAGAAAGATAAGGTTTTGAGGATTACATTTGGAATCTTCCACAATATATGAGGTTCATTATTAAGCTATTGACTGCCCCATATCTTAACATAAGAGGAATTTAGCTTAATGGGTACAGATTTAATTTAATACATTGACTTATATGCCGCCCTTCTCCCCACGGGACTTTGATAGGTAATGGCTAACTTATACATTTTCTGTTTCTTTTTATTTTGTTCAGGAAAGAGTTTAAGAGTAATGTCTTTATTTCTTTTATTAACACCTACTTAAGAAACCTTAATGTTCTTAATGTTAATTTTATGTTAAGAGCCACAGCAGTTCTTCAGCAGTGTGTTTAGAACCATGCCTATTATTTTTAGCAATGTGACTAGAGGGGTCCTATATGCCACAAGTATAATAACTGTGGTTGGTTTTAGGTGGTGAAGAAAAATGATAGTTTTGAATTATTTGGAAGAAAACTGTGATATAATTGAAGAAGAATGTGGAGGTGGAGAGGAAGAAAGGCGGAGCTGTAATAAGCTCAGCTGATTTGCTAAATTTTGTCATAGAAAATCTTTTAATCAAAGCAAAAATATTACCGTAAATATTCCTTCCATTGCATCTGATAAAGCTGACATGGACTACTAATATTCTTTACAAATAAGTTGAATGAGAAAAGTATTAAAGATTTGCCACAGAAGTTCTCAAAACAATTGAAATTAGATAAGTGACATATCAGTTATACCCTAGAAGAAGCAGACATTAGTGTAATTTCTCAGCCAAATAGTAACAAGACCTTTCAATCCTGCCAAAATGTGATGGATTCAAACTGTGCACAATATAATTTACATTACATTTACATATTTAATCCTTATTTTCCTAAGAGACTGTTTCCACTTTATTAATATTAAAGCAATCTATAAGTGTAGAATAAGGTAAAATATATGAGCTGGAGTCACTTTCAACATATTACACTTCAAGCCAGTGATGGGATTCAGCTGGTTTGCACTGGTTCGGCAGAACCGGTAGCTAAATTTTGTTGAATTTGGAGAACCGGCTGAATGCACACCACTTCCGGAAGTGTGTTCTAGGCCTGGGAGGCCTGGAAGAGGCTTCCCAGGCCTAGAACGGCCCACTGGAAGTATGGTGATGCCACTTCTGGAAGTCTGTTCTAGGCCTTGGATGACTGGAGGAGGCCTTCCAGGCCTAGAACAGCCTGCCAGAAGTGCCAAGATGCCACTTCCGGAAGTCCATTCTAGGCCTTGGAGGCCTGGAAGAGGCCTCCCAGGCTTAGAATGGCCCATCAGAAGTGCAGAGATGCTACTTCCAGAAGTCCATTTTAGGCCTCGGAGACCCAGGCGTGCATCCATGCAGACAACCAGTTGTTTGGGGATTTGAATCTCACCACTGCTTCAAGCATAATAGAGCCCACACATCTTTTGAGATGTCTAGTAAATTCAAGATTCTTTTCTTGAATTATATCTGAAGAGGATGTAATACTAATTTAACATTCTTTAGGATCTTAACTCATTGGTTTATCAAAACAGGATTCTAGATCATTGATTCAATAATCCAAACTTTTTAGATGTGTTTTAATACATTTTTAAAATTTGTTTTAGTAACCATGGTTGTTTCATTGGATCCTGAGCAAGACTTTGACATGTTGTAAATTTTTGCAAGATGGACAGCATGAATGAGATTTTCCCTTTAATTTTGTTGAAAGGATTAAAATTTGATACTGCAATCCTTTAGCTAACATTTATTATAAATGAAATTATTTCTTTACCTATTAGGAGGCAATGTGGAAATTGACAGGGATGTTTTCTTTCATTTTTTTCCTTAACTTTTTTTTTTTTTCTGCTGGAGAGAAATTTCCTGACGATGGGCTCCGGCACAAGTCCGAAAGCTCAGAAGATAAAACATCTGATAAAATTGATCCACAAAACACTATAATGAAAAAAAAGGAAAACATTATTTGAAATATATCTCTGCTTTTTTCTGCAGGAATTATTTGATGTAAATTCCTTCAACAGTAGATGATGTGAATTCTGAAAGGTTTATACAACCTTCACTTGTATTCCTGTAACAAAAATGTTGTAAAATGCCGTATTACTTAAATTTTCAAGATCACAGAAGGCCAAATAATATTTTTTTTTCTTTCCTAATAAGGAACATCAATGAAATAGAAAAGAACAAAAAGAAATGCAATAAAAAGTAATGTTCCTTAATTCTCTTTCATTTAATGCATTGATTATAATCTTTATATGATATATAAGCTTTGCATGTAACGACATATTTGATCAATATCTGTAGTGAGTTAAAGAAATCAGTTTGTCTGTAGATATACGTAGAAAGGAAGATCAGAAGTTCCTAAAATGAGATATTAAATTAAAGATTAGAAGAAAGAAAGAACAAAACATGAAAATGTATATGTAATACATTGGGCAAGAAAACAGAGATGATTTTTTATTTCCTCATTCTGGGATTATGTTTGTTTTTAATTTATTTTTGTTTTAAACATCCCAGTCCCAGTGGAAACTAGCATCCTAGAATTTTCTGGTTGTCCTCCATGCAAGTACTAACTCCTTATGAGTCTGCTTAGCTTTTTCAATATCAGCTAAGGTCAGCTACACATGACTCTTGTTGTGATACTTCATTATGATCTGGTTTTGTTTTCATTTTAATTCCAATAAACACCTCAAAAGATGCACAAAAGAAATGTACAAGATATAGCTGCATCAGGAACACATATGTCTCCAAGGAGAAAATGCACGAGCTCCACATTAAATTGTTTATAAAAGAAGGCTGAAAACATGTTGCACATTGGCTGAAGAATAACAGAGAAAATAGCTGAAGGTGACAGTTGCAGAAGGATTGCTGTCAACCAACTGGATATCAATTTCCCAGCAGATTTCTAAATGCAGGGAAAAATCTAAAAACAAAAACATATTAATAAATCTGCCAGTATCCGTTCATACATATTAGCATTTGAGCTTATGTTTCTTATTTTTTTATGGCCATAATAGCACAATGGGCAAAAATATAAAAAAAACAAAATAAGTATTTGATGTGACTAGTGCTTTGAAATATCTTATGCATCCATTTCTTGTTTTCTGCTTTTTGTTTATCTTTCTCAGCATGCTTAATTTATAGCTAGATATTTTGATTTAGGCAACATCTTTTTTAAACAAATTACATATTGTTTTTCTACAGCCCAGTTAAATTTAAAATGCAGACATTTTACTTAACCACTGTTATTTATGTAATATTATTTGGCTGGGAGTTGTCTCTTCTTCTTCTTTAGATACATTTTGAGGAACGGGGTATTTACAATTGCCATTTAGGCATTTTTTCCTTCCCTTCTGACTTTTGTCTGGAGACCTCAGGGTGAGGTTTTCATTGATGTACCCACACACACACATACACACAGGAAAATTCCAGAAAATTTCATTGACATTTCTTTTTAAGTTGTGAAAGAAATAAAAAATGTTGAAGTTGGTAAACTATTCTCTCTAGAAAGGCCATGAAAAAATAAAACAAAACCAACAAAATATGACCTGCACAATAGATAAAATTAAAACAAAACAATTGTGGAAGGGGTTTGCTTTAATACTGATGCATCATAACCCAGTCCATGTAAGCATATTTAAACATATTGATTTCACTTTGGAAATTAAGGACATAGTTGTATGATACAATTTCCTGACAGACCATAGTACCATCTTGAAATACAATGCCTTATTTTTCTTCTGCAGTTAAGTACTATTTTGCACCTCTGGGTCTCTGAGTATCTTTTTATCATCAATTCCTTGTATTTACATAGCTGCCTATATCACAAAATGTGACCCTGGACAGTGCACAGTGTAGGCTTAGAACAGAGTCGGCAGCAACATTATGAGCAACTACCTAATTGCCTTTTCTGTAAGGTTGCATTAGGTAGTTCTCTTCCAGATTTTTATTCCCTCTATACCCCATGGCTTGATCTAGTCCATTTTCAAACTTGATTTCTTTTTGCTGGCTTCTTTCCCCACAGAAAATTTGATATCACTGTATTCATTTTTTGGAGAAGCATTGTGCTGAAGAGAGAAAGTGCGGACCTGCTTTCTATAAATTATTTCCAACATTTCATTGGATTGGAAATAACAATAACAATAAAAAGCATTCTGCAAAGCTTCAGTTTTGGATTGGATCCTATGCTCATTTGATCTATCTCCTACCGAGTTACTGTGGTCATTAACAAATTAGGCTCCCAACAAGCCTATTAACATTTGTGATCCTCAATAGCCTTTTGGAATGCAAACCAACAGCAAGGCCTTCACTCTTTTGTATTCCCCCCTCCCCATGGTTCCAATTGCTTGGCAGATTTGTTTTCAAAAACAGTGACTGCTACAAATAGCAAATATTTTCTGGGCAGGGAGGGGGTGAGAATAGCAGATGGTGGGACATGGGAGAACTTTTTTATATTTTAAGTGTTGATATGAAAGAGTTCTAGTTTTTAAAATATATAAATCTAAGTATTATTAATATTTAATGCAGGTTCTTTTGCCTTCAGTCACCACAGTCACTTGCATTTTTTATGCTGATAAATGTTCATATCAATATATATATCAATATATATATATATATATATATATATATATATATATCAATATATATATATATATATATATATATATATATATATGTTCGAAGGGTCACAAGCAGTGAGACCACCAGGAGATTAAAAAGTTACAAAAATTTATTGCTATTAAAACATTAAAACACCTAGCTTTCGCCGGCCTCCTGCCGGCTTCGTCAGGGTGACTAGCCATCAGTGGGGTAGCTGTTTTTATAGGAGCGGTGCCTTT